>NC_039288.1:17017083-17069583 GCF_003368295.1 Carassius auratus
AAAATTGAAATCTGTTTGTGTGAAACCGAGAAAAGTAAGCCTACTTTTGGAACAAGTAATATTTTTTTTGTTTACCTGAGACATTGGGTCTCATTCACTAAATATGCATAGACACAGATTTTTGCGTGAAATGTGCGTACGGACGTTTTCACGAATAAATCATGATTCATCAAAAACTATTGTACTAAAATTTATTCTAAATGTAAGAAAAGATTCAAGAACAACTTATACCCCACGTACGCAATAATCATGTACAAACGGGCGCCTTATAAGCATGTGTTAAGAACCCTATATAATTAGATGTTATTGATAAATTATAATTACAGTTCTAATTATATATATATATATATATATATATATAAAATATTAGTGGTCCAAACAATAATCACCTGATCTATCCTTATATAAACGGTGATTAATGTGTCTCATCTTGTGTTTAGATGCATGGCACACTTGGTACTGCTTGAAGACATCGCGGCGCGTGCTCTAAGGAGAGAGTGCGTCTTTAGAGAGCGCACAGATATGTTCGCGGAGAGTGACGAATGGCTGTTCAGTCGCTTTAGGTTGCCCAGAGAAGTCCTCATTGATTTATGCAACTCACTGGAACCACACCTAAGCCACATCACCAACCACTCTCACCACCTTATCTCCAAGCCTGTGTTATAACCCATGCTTCTTTTTTACCTGTGCCCGTTATGCCAGTGGATACACATTTAAATAACAAATAATTTTTCCTGGCTTCCACCTCCGACAGCAAAACCTCACGTTCATTATCGTTAAAGTTATTTTTTTGTCTTTTGTTTCAGTGCCATAATTGTCTTTCTCTGTACAAGTGCCTCGTTGTGGAAAGCCCTTATATGGAGCTGGTTTGGGCGTGCATTATGCTAATTACTGACCTCGTGCACGCAGGCGCTCATTTAGAAGACTCCAAATTCACTAACAGAAGAACGAGTTTAAGAACAAGCTCATGTGCGTACGCACGTGTTGTGAATTAGGCGGAAAGTTCAAATGTGCGTATAAATAAGAAAATTGTACGCAAAAATGAGTGAATGAGACCCATTATTATTATTACGGAGCCCCGCACATGACATGCAAGAAAAAATAAATAAATTGTGCGCAAGATTTACTAATTCGTTCCCTCAATGTACTAAAACGTTCACACTATGACTATAGTGTTCCCTTGATTTACTATTTCGTTCACTCGATTTATAAATAGTGCGCACAATTTATTAATTCGTTCTATCGATTTGTTAAATTGCATGTCATGTGCGGGGCTCCGTATATTATGACAAAAAGCACGTATAGTTTAATTTTTTTTTACGATTTTGCCTAGCATTATCAGTGGCGATGCTCGTTAGATTCTCAATCCTGTAGTACAATAATTGTACAGTCCTAAAACAGGCTTTATTTTCTTTAAACAAAATGTTAAGAATGTTTTTCAATTTACAATATAATTATTTTTATCACCTGGAATTAAATATAACCTGGACATGTTCCTGACATGCTCTAATGAAAGACAATGTTGCAGTAATTGCAATAATAAGTAAAACTTGAAAAACAATTTAAAGACATTTAAAATTATTGAAATAATAAAACAAAATTTAATTAAATTAAATTAAATAAGACATTCTGAGTTCAGTAAAATCCACCTTTGAAAAATATAATATTTATGCATTATTATACTAAACAATGCAGTAGTTGCATTAATAAGAAAAACCTGCAAGACATATGAAAGATATTTAAACCATAGTTAAAATATATATAATTTGAAAATTAAAATAAAATAAAATGGCATTAAATAAAAACGTTATTATTAAATGTTACCAATACAATCTATTATATCTGAATTAGACTGGAGTTCAGTAAAATCCACTTAAAACATTATACTAAACATTAAATATTTAAATATCTCTGAATTAATTCTCACTTAAGATTGAAATTGTTTCGGATAACTAGTTCCAACTAAACTCACCGATGTAGAGCTGGAGCTGGAGCCAGTACTAACGCCAGAACTGGAACTGGAGCTGGAGCTGGAGCTGGAGCTGGAGCCGGAGCTGGAGCCGGAGCTGGAGCTAGTAATAGTTCTGGTGCTAGAGCCAGTGCCGGAGCCAGAAGTTCCATTGTGAATGACTGTGGTGGTTGTGTGTACTCTTACACTTCCTCCTCCTCCTGATGATGATGATGATGTAATGATCCTCCTGTCCAGGTCTCCCAGTCCAATATCCACCTCACCGCCCAGTTCAATATCCACTTCTCCGCCGGCACCTGTGCCTGTGCTAGTGATGGTGATGGTCCGGGAGCCATCAGGCTGTGAGGTCGTCTCGTCATAGTATGTTGTTTCGTATTCGGTCTCGTATCCGTCGTAGCCATCATACGGATCCTCGCCAGTAGTCGTGGTAGAGCTGGATGATGAAGAGGATGAAGAGGAGGATGACGAGGAGCTACTCGCAGAACTGCTGGAGCCTCCTGTTCCACTAGTGATAACTGACGAAACCACACGACCGCTATCTGGAACAGACACCTGGTAAACACAGTAAACAGACACTGTTTACAATAAACAGTTGAACATGAATAATAAGATGTATGCACTGTTTTCTTGATTCCGTTTCAATCCAGCTGATCCCACATTTATTTTTTATTTTTTTATTAAACATATTTTTTTACTTGGAAATATGAAAAATTATAGAAGAACAAATTGTTGAATTTAGAAATCAATATGAAATTGCAATGACTTATTTCACCCAGTCCTAACTACTATGAATAATTTTGTAATAATTAAATTCCATTTAAGGTAAAAAAAAAAAAAAAAGCTGTATAATAACAGTAATTATAATATAACAGATAAAACATCAAACTTAGAATTAACTGAAATAAAACAAGTTTAAAGTGAACTAGTGAAAATTAGTAAAATATAACTACAATAATTGATAAATGATTAAAAACTAGAACCAAAATAATTAACTAATTATATATAACTATATATACATATGTATCAAAGACATGTAACAAACTGACTAAAACTTGAACCAAAATGAAAATGAAAACTGAAAATATTAAAATAAAAGCTCATTCAAAATATATACAAAACACTACATTACAAAACAGCACATTAAACAAAAGTACTAAAATAAAACTGACCGTTAGGTCTTCAGTTTCAGTTTCAGTTCCAGTCGTTTCTGATTCCATGTCCTCATAGTACGGATATTCGTAATAGTAGTTATCATCCTCTGTTTTCTGAAGATAAATGTTGAATACTGAGTGTTAATACATTAAAAATTCTGTATTATCTCCAGTGTTCCAGAAAAAAAACTACCTAAAAATGTGTTACTAATATGATTATTCTATAGTGTGTTAGAGTACATTTATTAATTTTTAGCTTTCTTAGTTCTTTTGCCAGTGCATATGGGTAGTCTGCAATATTCCACTTAGTCTCATGGAATGAGATCATACACACTGCATGCATAATAATTATGTTTATGTATAATGAAAAATGCCTTTTAAACTCGTTTCAGATGGAAAACAGCACATCCCACCACATACTTGCATATGGATCCATTTTGACAATATGAGAAATAGGAAATAACTAATGATTTCGGAGCCTGAGGACATGAACATGAGTTGAGTAGAGTCTCTCAAGCATAGACATCTTGTAATTATGGTAATTATGACAAGATGTGAATGCATCATATGGTAACATAATCTGTTTTCTTTAACAACCTCAAAAAACCAACAAAAAAGCACACCCATCATTTTATCTTCAAATTTACAATTGAGTGAGAGCAAATATATGTAAATATAAAATGTTTCATATTTTCTATATATGTGTGTGCAATGTCAAGTATGTACAAATTTATATATAATTAGCAAAATATTTACTGACACTTTGAATGACAAATGATATGTAGGACATGTTATTTGTATTTATAATTTAAATTTTTTATTTTACTGTACTGTTCGTTCATTCCGACAGGACTTTATACTTTCATACATGAGTTCTCATGTGATGCTAATTAAGCAATTCAAGCAGTGCTCTTAATTTAATAGACTGACATTCCCTGAGATGAACGAATAAAGGAAAGGAGGGATTCCCTCCGACTGAGTCCAGCGGAAATCTATGTTCTGTCTTATCTAAGGAGAAAGAGAAGAACGCGAACGCGAACGCGAATTCCAACCACTCGCCGACCTCTAGCTCGGATTCACCGTTCTGCCTCTCTCTCCCTAATTCCCACACATTAGCAATGGATAACTCATCACGTTTTCATCTGTAAAGAGGTTTCGCTGATTCTGAAGTGATGGACTCGGTTTTTGAAGGACATGGGGTTTTCTTTCATATTGCCCCCTTCTAATACCCCAGACTTAGATTTACAGCTCCTGACACACACAAAACTGAAAAAGGTGAACGTGAGGACAACAGAGGGTCGTCTGCATGCCAACATGCTGACATCAAAGCCCTAAAAGATGTAAAAGTCTGAAAACGCACCACATGCTGCAGTCACATGAAAGTTATTTTGTTTTACAGGATTAGCTCAGAGATAACTTCATCATATGTTGGCCACAACAGTTTTTCAATAGAAAGCTTACTTTTCTGAAGAATACTGGGAGCTGTGTTTTAATTTTTTTTTTTCTTTTTTTTTTCTGAATATCACATGTGACCCTGAAGCAGTCTTAAGTCGCTGGGGTATATTTGTAGCAATAGCCAAAAATAAATTGTATGGGTCAAAATGATTGATTTTTCTTTTATGGCAAAAAAAATAATTCAGATAATTCATTGTTCCATGAAGATATTTGGTAAATTTCCTATTGTATATATATTAAAACTTCATTTTTGATTAGTAATATGCATGGCTAAGAACTTAATTTGGACAACTTTAAAGGTGATTTTGTCCATATTATGAGTTTTTTGGCACCCTCAGATTCCAGATTTTAAACTAGTTGTGTCTCTGCCAAATATTTTTGGCAGATAGTTTTGTGGTCCAGGGTCACAAATGGTTGAGCATGACGCTAGCAACGGCAAGGTCATGGGTTCGATTCTCAGGGTCCATGCATATATGCAGGATTAGAGTTGGAAAAACTTTATTTCCAGAGGAAGTCAAATACACACAATTGAATTCAATTTAATCATTTAACATTTGTTAAAACTTAACTTTTGTTAAGCCAGCCTGAATATATCAGAATTGTCTGATTTAAGGCAAGACACATACAGGTGAACAGGGTCAAATATTGAACAGACTTCACCATTCTTCTCCAGTTGATTGATTACATTAAGAATAGCAAATATTTTTTTGTATTACATGTTTTCTGAAATGTCATAGGTGTTATCTAATTAAAAATTAAATGTATGCACTAGTTTGCACAAATCAGATGGAAAATTCTTGTTTCATTTTGTTGACATATCAGAGTTCCTGTAGCTCAAGTGGTAGAGCATTGCGTTAGCAAGTGCAAGGTTATGGGTTCGAATCCCAGGGAACACATGTTCGGAGAAAAATTGTTAGCCTGAATGCAATGTAAGTCGCTTTGGATAAAAGTGTCTGCTAAATGTAAAGGTTTTTACAGAGGGAATTGTTGATTTATATTTTTTTATCACTTCATAAATCAGAAAATACTGTCAACAGCCAGAAAAAAAAACATGTTTTCAGGAATAAAATGTTGCGACCAGGCGAATGATATATGAACAAACCCTTCAGTAAAAACCAGCAGAAAAGAGATAGTAATAAAACAACCTTTAAAGATATGTACAGTATTGTAATTGATACCTAAAAGACATAAATAGATAAAAAGCAATAAAATAAAACTTAAAAGTATTCTGAATGCTTTCTTCCTGAAACACACCATGGCTGAAAATCAATGTTTTTGCCTGTAATGTCTTTCCCTAAACATTGAATCCAGCAGAAACTTCAGCACTATTTACAATATTTCAGTTTTATTTGTCACATAAATGTGAAGAGTGATTTTTCTCCTGTCATTGGCATTAAATTCAGCATTTCTCCACTTTTTGACATTCTCACCACTCGTTTTGCCCCGTGGTCAATCCCACAATTCTCTCAAGCCCACCATTTGCTCAGCTCCCATAGAGAATCAATTTCAAACATTTGGCCATCTCAATTTTCTCATCTGTTTCACATGCTAAATCTTCCAGTCTTTCATTTAATGCATTTCTTCCTCTCTCTGTAGTGCTCAGAGGATATTGTCATCTGAGTGGACCCAGATGGACGGAGTCTGAATATCAACACTCAGATGACCCCATGAAATCAAGATGGGACTTTTGTGGGTTTTAGTCCATGTCTGCTCATCTATATTTAGGTATACTGATAAATGTTGATATAATACTCATTTTACATACTTAAAATGCATAATTTTTCTAGCAAAAAGATTTGAATATGAATTTAGACAAAATATTTATTGTTTTTATTTTTTTTGCATTATTACTTCATATGCAGGATTAGAATTGGAAAAGGTTTTTTACAAATGCAGTCAACTGAGGTTTTACTGGTTTGGAACGACACGAGGGTGAGTCATTAATTACATAATTTTGATTATTGGGTGAACACCCTTTAAGTCTCAATTTTTTTAAATTGAGATTTATACATAATCTGAATAAATACGTTTTACACTGATGTACAGTACGGTTTATTAGGATCGGACAATATCTGGCTGGGACACAACTATTTGAAAATCAGGAATCTGAGGGTGCAAAAAAATCGAAATACTGATCAAATCGCCTTTGAAGTTGTCCAAAGGAATTCTTCGCAATGCATATTACTAATCAAAAAAGGACGTTTTAAAATATTTACGGTAGGGAATTTACTAAATATTTTCATGGAACAAGATCTTTAATTAATATACTAATTATTTTTGACATAAAAGTAAAATCGATCATTTTGACCCATACAATGTTCTTTTTGGTTATTGCTACAAATAAACCCCAGCGACCTAAGACTGCTTTTGTGCTTACAGGTCACATATGAAATTAGCATTTTATTTAGTAAAAAAAAGTATTTTATTTTTTAAAAAAATTACGTTATCAATAAAATATGTCATCAATACTGATCCAAGCGCTCTACAGGACGAGACATGCTTCAGCGCCCTCATCTCCTCCCTCTATCACTCTCTCTTTCCTTTCTCTGACTGATGACGTCAAATAATTGCTAAATGATGAAGATAGAAAGAGCCATAAAGAATTTATTACGCCTGAAACACACACACAAGTGTGGGCAAGTATTATTACTCTGTTTTAATTTGTTTCTCATTCCACAGACTGAATGAAAGCTGAACAAATGTATAAATAGTCAAACAGTGCATGTTTAGATATGCTAACTGTATAACTGAATAACACCATTAAAACATATCTGTTACTAAAATGGCTTAATAAGTGCTTGGCTAATGTCATGGTTTTATTTTTGATTTAGGATTTAAAAGTTCTTTGGGTGTGCATATGCTTGATAAGATGACTTGACTCTTGATGTTCTCAACAGAGCTGATTTTTCGAGAAATGACTCGTCATCCAGTTTTTTTATATGGACTATGCATTCGGTTCGTTTTTCAAATTCTTAAGGGAATGAATCTAGACGAACTTACAGAGTCATCAGTGTTTGGGTCCTGGTTTTGGTGCTGTTCGGGTGCAGGAACCTCACAGTCAGGGCTGTAGTGCTCACAGTAGTCAAACGCAGCACGGTGGTCCGATACAATCATCAGCTGCTGGATGTCACCCTAGAAACAAAGAAATCAGCTATTAGCTATTATGAAACAAATAAGGAGCATTGACATATCTCTGTAGTTGATAAAGGCCATGTAAGAGATGAATAAGACAGAGGGCCATCAGAGAGAGGGACATTTCTACTTCCTATAGGACACAGTGAGGGTGGATGCCATATTTCATTTGATGCAAATTAAAATAATGCTGTGAAGGATGGAAGTACAGTAATACAGTCTATCCAATGCATGGTTAATAAACAATTATATGTAATGCAGCATACAAGGCTCACATTTATTAAGTAGTGTGATTAATTTTGAATCTACTTAAGTTTGTTTTTTATAAGAGCCAGCTAGAGCTAAGGGTCATGTTTAAAAGAGTTAGGTAATAATAACAACATACAGATCCATATAAAATGTATATTATGCATTATAATTTATTGCATTTTTACCAATAATAAAATTACACATTATTATAATTATATATAATTAATTTATTATATTAGTTCATTTTATTTTTGAAATGAACATTTATACACATTTCAATAGAATATATAAAATATAAATAAATATATAACAAATAAAAAAAGATATCTGATTCTAAAATAAAAATTAATTAACAATATAAATTAATTATATTAATAATAAATTAAATGGAATATTATTAATGAGAATAAGTTACTTTATATGTATATATATATATATATATATATATATATATATATATATATATATATATATATATTAATTGATTATAAATCATTTAAATATATATATATATATATATATATATATATATATATATATATATATATATATATATATATATACTTAATAAAAAATATATAATTTTTTTAATTATTGATATTTAATATAGATAATTAAATATCATTTATTAAATAAATATTATCAATACAATTTCTGCCTTGAGTGTGATGCTAAATGATGAGATCATTCAGACTTTGAGTGAACATATTTCAAAAATCGGAGAAAAAATGAATACAGTTCTTGCAAAACATGCATCAAAAGATGTTTTAATTCAATGCAGATTCAGCAGGAATGAGGTTCACTATTTAAGTCATAATCATTTTATATAAAGATTTAGTATGTGAGTCAGATTACTTCAGTAACTGTAAGTATTTGGAATAATGCAGCCGTCCAAGAATCATTAACAGAAGAAAAATGGAATAAGAACTGTTCATGAATTGCCAACCCCACAAAAGAAATGCAAACTAATGCATGTAAAAACATCTACAATAATCATACAAACCGAATGAGCTGAGCCTTCATATGAATCAGGAAGTCAAAACAGCATTATGTCAAATTCATCCAAAACTCAAAACACACATAGGAACAAGAGAGAAACAGCTGGGCTTTCGGCAAAACAGCTGTATCCTTTTTATTCAATAACCATGGTTTTTGGAAAAACAATGAATACAGTATGGAAAAGGTATGAAACACCTGTTGCAATATGACAGGAAACACACACACACACACACACACGGTGAAAGTGGGTCACAGTCTGGGAGGAGAGAGACAACCTCAGTGGACTCCAAAACTGTCCAATCCAATTAGGGCATAATGACCAGACACAGTACACACACACACACACACTATGAGACAGAAACATTCCCTTCCCATCTGAAAAGGTAATTTTGTGTTTTACTGACTTCACAATAAGTGCTCACTGCAAAACAGTAATCCACTTGTCCATAATTACTATAATCTGAGAGCATCTCTCTCTCATTCCCACATACACACAAACAAAAACACAAACACACAATCCTTTCAATCATCACCAGTATAATCTGATTCACGAACAAACGCCTCTTTTGTATCAGTCAAAAAAAAAAAAACACTTCACAAACTGAAAAAAACTAGTCTGGATGAGCTTTATTACTATTATGATAAATGATATCTCAATTAAATACTTAAAAACATAAAAATATTGTAGCATCAGCTACACACACACATGCATACTCTAACATATGTAAATAAATAATAAAATAATAAAATATATAAATAAAATACATGAAATATTGTAGCATCAGCTACACACACACATGCACACTCTAACACATGTAAATAAATAATAAAATAATAAAATATATAAATAAAAAGCATGAAAATATTGTGGCATCATACACTTTCCCATGATACACTTTCTGACACCAGATTTCTAACTAAGGTAATCATTTTAGTTTCTTTCGAAGATTAAAAGCTCCACTTGTCATCATGATATGTGTGCGACTACATGAATAAAGCATAATTCAGAAGCTGACGTTGCATCACCATTGCAAAAATAGCATTGTTTTGTTCCATTTGTAAATGTGCAGGAAGCGCTGCACTGATTTATTACACAAGTCAGCCTAATCGGTGATTCTTCCTTGTTATACACGCACAAATACACATTTTTCCCACAGCGATCTGGGAAAAAACTTGTACAAGCAGGCGGAGAAAATGTGGGCAAAAGAAGTGTGAACTCAGGAAGATGAATGTCTGGAACTGACACAAGTTTAGAGTCAAAGATGGAGAGACAAGCACACACACACACACACATTATCTAATGGAGTAGATTTAACTCATCACATGAAAACAGAGAGAGAGACACAGAAGGCTCTCCAGGCTGTGTGGAGATCAGAATCAGCAGAGCAAACACAAGAGCCACAGAGAATACTGCGAAACAACACACTTCTGCAGTCGAGCAAACAGCAGAACACAGAGCTCTGCAGAACAGGAACATGACTTACAGAACTCTGCTGCATGGGCACATGCTTCAAGTTTTGATTTAAGCAAAACATGTTTGACAAGGAAGCATTCAATTAATAAAAAATGAAAGACATTTATAATATTAACTCATTTTCTATTTCAAATAAATGCTGTTCTTTTGACCTATCTTTCACAACAATTATATTACTTCAATAGCCAAATAATGTAACATGGGAAATCCAGGAGACTTAGGAGAAATATTTTTTTAATAAACAAATGCAAAGTGGAGCATTACATTTTGCACTCTGTGTATAAAAAATAATAATAATAATCACATTTTAATTTCATAAAAATAACTAATTGTTTTAATGAGACAGATGGGCCTGAATTCTAGCCGTGTATTACGGAAGATAAATCTTTTTGATTAAATCATTCATTGTTTGTGATTAGGCATGTACTCTGTATGCAAGTGCATGCAAATGAAATTATTAATGTATGGCAATTACAGAAATGCATGCAAGTTGAATGTATGAAAATAAAATAAAATAATTTTTGATCATATAAGTGCAGCGCTGTTGAGCAGAAGAGACTTATTTAAGTGTCAGTGTAAGTAGCATCAGCATCTTTCCTGGTTTGATTCCCTGTTTTTGTTCTCTTTGTCACTCATGACATTTTCCTATGTCTTTACTGTAGGAACAATGACTGCAGTCATTTCTCGTTGGCTGTTGCTCTGGATTGTTTGCCAGTGTAAACATGTGTTTGGACTTGACACCAGATTCAGATCCAAAATCCAGAGACTCCTAAAATCCACACACATTTCAAACCTTTCAAACCGGCCCAAAACACACACACACACACACACACACAGACAAATCTACTGTTCTTAAATATCAATTAAATATAATCACCCAGGACTAATTTTAACACACAGAGACTTATCCGAGGCAAATTACCTGTTGACAAGTAAGCTTTCAATTATCATTTCACCACTATTTCATACCATCAAACACATTCAGATGAGCCCTAACCATCAACTAAAACTTGAAAATACATTGAACAAGTCTGTAAAATGACCCCTTGGACTTTCTGCATCACTCCAGATTTGACCATACAATATTTTTTGTTCGTATAGCGTGTGAGGAGAAGAGCACCAGAAGCAGAAGAAGAGCGAGAGACACAGAGGTGTACAGAGACAACAGATCTATTTCCGAGAGAAATTTATCACATTAATGTGGGACAGAGAGAGAATAATAGACATTGCATTGTCAGCAACTTTGAAATACGAGCTTCTTTTTGGCCAGAAGCTCCCCACATCTCTCGCCGGAGTCCGAAGGAACGGTTTCAGCAGCTGCCTGTGGTGACGCACACGGCCAAAACACTGTAAAAGCACACACATGTTTCAAATGGTTCAAAACAACACAACTGCGAAACGACTGTCACATGGCTGTAGTCAACAGAAGGGGGCGACAGATGGGACAGCTGCAAATGAATAAAAATGGAGGAACTATCCCACACTTTTCTGGTAGGGAGCCCAGAGTACAACTCGTTCCCTTCAGCACTCGAAAAACATCTCGATCCCTCGTTCTGTCCTGCCATAATTCATTTAGACACGAATCCAACATGTTCACAAACACACACACACACACACACACACACACACACACGTGCTGTACACACGCACTGGATGAATCTCATGAAAACATCACATAGTCATATTACAGCCCAAAATCACATGTACATAATTAATTAATTAATTAATATAATCATTATATTATTTGTCTTAATATATATATATATATATATATATATATATATATTTGATTAATATTACTATTATAAAAAACATAAAATGATAAATATATACTATAAACATACAGTATAAATTATAAGGATTATAATGCATAATATTATTAACATTATAAACATACAAGTTGTTACTATTATTATCATCATTATATAGGTAAATAAAATAAATAATAATAAATAAATAAATAAATAAATAAATAAAATAACTAATAGTAGATAAAAAAAGATATAATAATAATACATATATTTAAAAATATAAATATATAAATATATTAACATAAATATAAATTAATAAACAATATATAAAGTAATAACATTAATAATATTATAATGATAAATATCTATCTATCTATCTATCTATCTATCTATCTATCTATCTATCTATCTATCTATCTATCTATCTATCTATCTATCTATCTATCTATCTATCTATCTATCTATATCTATCTATCTATCCATTCATCCAAAGCTTTCTATATGCATATGTGTTACATTAATCTATATTATATCTATATTACAATAAATGCAGAGGGCTTATCATAAAAAAAAAATGTAGACCCAATCTAAACCATCTTAAATTGGAGTGATTTAAGTTAAATATGACCCAGACATGTTCTTGACAGTTTGTGTTAGATTCACCCACACAAACACACACTATCCGGTCTAACTGGAGTTTCAAAGCTTCAGGTCTTGTACTTATTAGGTTTGTTTAAAAATGACATCATCGCAGCTGCTTATGACCTCATCAGCCCAAGACACGGGAAATAGGCCACATGTGATCCGCATTAGAACATGGACTCATGCTGTGGGAGAGATTGCAAAGGATTTTAACAGAGCAGTATGAAACGCTCCACAAGAGCGACTGGATATCTGGGCAAACTTGAGACCACAACTGCCGCATGCAGACGCTCACACGTGTGACGGTGTTCACACACACACACACACACACACACACGCACATCCAGGCAACGTCTGGCCATTCTCAAGAGTAAAAAAAAAACTACCTCAGAAACCAAACCATCCAATGACATAAGCACACACACACACACACACATGGTGGCAGCATCTGGAGACCCTTAAGATCAATGCCAAAAGCAACAGGCATGTCTACCACTGCATTTTCCATGCGTTCCTTTTGTCCACCAACCCTGCATCAGCATTCGCTCCTTCATTTCTCCTCTACTCCATCACTCGCCTCCATTTTCACTTCTCCATTTAATTATGATGGAGTCTCTGACCATACAGAAACGTTTTTGGTCTTTTATGTTCAGTTTCTTCAACTGCAGCACTCAATGATGGATTAATCAGACTGTGTTTTCATAACGTTTAATATGGAATGCTGGGAAACTACTGAACCAAAACATCTGTGCAATGTTTCTTGAATGTTCTCCCTCATCCGGGCAGAGAAAGCTTTTTTAACATGTGTATACAAATATTACATATTTATATGTTTTATTTGTCATTTAAGCAACACCAAACAGAATTGTAAAACATGTAGGCAAAAATAAATAGTTCAAAAGTTTGGAGAAAAAGAGATTTTGAATATTTTTCAGGCTGCATTTATTTAATCAAAAATACAGTGGTGCTGTAAAATATTGCTACAATTTAAAAAGAGGTGAATTTTGAGCATTATTACTCCAGTCTTTCAGAGTCACATGATCATAAATCATAATAATTTAATATACTGATTTACTGCTCAAGAAACGTTTCTGACTATTTTCATCAATGTTGAAAACGTATGCTGTTAAATGTGCTTGCGGAAACATATTTTAAAATAACAGAATTTCTTTGAAAGAAATCTTTTGCAACATTATGTCTTTACAGTTACTTTTGAAAGTTCACAGTTCACAACTTAATGCATCCTTAATGAATAAAAGTATTCATTTATTTTCCTAAAAAAAAAAAAAACCTTCATGTATACAGGAAAAATAATAACCAATCATATCACAGCCTAACACATTTCAACCAATAAAATCCTGACTCATATTATCAAGTCCCACCCCCTTTATTTTCTACACAATATTATGTTCCACTCAGACACATTTTACAACGCATCACATTATAGTAGTTAAATATCTAGTGACTGCAATTTCATGACTTTATGTCATCTCTCTTGCCTTTAAAAGTGCTGTTCTCCTTTAAAAGTGAAACTCTAAACATCAAGCATTTCTTTCTTTAAATATCTTCCTTCCTCTCTCATTTTCTACTTCAGTCATGTGAGAGAGAATGATGATACAGGTCAAGTGCAATGAGTGACGTGTGAATCATGCTGATTTCAACCACACTTCTGTAGGATTTGTCCCTCAGAGGGAGAATCCCCCCCCCCCCCACACACACACACTTCTGCTGACCTGCACTGTACATGTGCTGTGGAAACCCCCTCAATGATGTCAGCAGACATGAGTCTCAAACTCCTCATCCTGACCAGAACTTTCCACAAAAACATCACCTTTGCCTCTATGTGTGTGAGATATTTATGCACTGTTAAATATGAAGCAAACTTTTCCATCTGATACAAATCTAAAACTGATAACAGTCTGATGCTGTAGGAGATCTGCCTTGCTGTGGAACTCTTCTACATGTGCAAAATCATGGGTAAAAGGGTAGGCCTATAGTTCACCCTAAAATGAAAATTACTCCATGATTTACTAGTTTCTGCAATAGCCCAAAAGAAGTCTAATGAAATGCATCCATCCATCATATATAGTGTCCCACACTACTCCATGGAGTGAATTAGGGCTGTCACGATATTTGATTTTTCATATCACGGTTATTGTGGCCATAAGAATTCACAATGTCGATATATTGTGATATCTATAGAAACCTTGGGGTGGGGAAGATATCAGTCAAATTATTTTTTAATTTGTTTATTGAGTGTTTCTTTTTTACCCAACGAGCATAATATTGATACTGATAAACGCAGGGCACAATACTCAGGCTTTCTCCGTCTTCTTTGAAGCTCTTATGAAATAACCATAGAGAAAATACTGTCAAGTTCAACAGTATGATGAATAAATATGTTGCCATTTGTTAACATTAATGTATTAACGAACATGAATGAACAATGAGTAATTCAATGTTCATGTTCATAGTACATTAATGTTTACAAACACAACTTGTGATTTTAACAATGCTTTAGTAAATGCTGAAATTAACATGACCTAAGATTAATAAATGCTGTGGAAATATTGATCATTATTCATTATTTTATTTATATATGTTAACTAATGTAATTAACTAATGTTAACTAATGAACCTTATTGAAGAATGACCACAGATGAGGCATTAAGTGCATGGCACTGTGACCAACTTAACATTTTACAGAGTTTAATGTAGCAATGTGGTCGCTCAGTTTTTCAAGATCCGTTTTAATCGTGTAACTGTCATAGATTTGAACAAAGAAAGAAATAAAGTGTTACTATGCACAGGCCGTATTGATTGCAAATACAAAAATAAGACGAGTAAAGAAAACGCGGTACTTATTAAAATATATGAACAAGAAAACCGCTGTTAATAGGTTATAATATTTCCCAGTCTATGACTAGTAAAATAATAACAACTGATGAACACAGTTCTCCTCAGAGTAGCTGCGAGTGCTGCGTCTTCTTCTTGTGTGACAGGTGTCAGAGTTAAGGCACGATACTGCCACCTGGGCACTCAACCAGGTACTGTTACCAAGTATTTACATGTGGTGTCATCATAAGAGAACTGTTCATTTAAAATATTGCGGTTATCACTAATACCGGTATATCCTCACTGAATTACACTAATTTATACACTAAATTAACACGATATCGATAATTGTGTATTTGAATATCATGGTTATCGTCAATCGCGACAGCCCTAGAGTGAATAAAGGCCTTCTGAAGCGAATCCATGCGTTTGTATAAGAAAAATATCCATATTTTATAGGGATGCACGATAATATCGGCACAACATCGGTATCGGCCGATAAAAGCTTAAAATGACCATCATCGGTATCGGCCGATATGAATATTTCTGCCGATGAACCAAACCGATATTCTCCAAGTGAAATAATTGACCTGTTTTTCAGATATGAATGTCTGTCTACATTTGTAAAATAATACATTTATGGTAGAATCAGTACAGAAGAGATACATGGATTTCTCTTTAGTAAAATTAAAGTTTAAATATATCAGGCGAAAAATTTGTATATATATCGATATCGGTATCGGCCAAAATTATTTTGAAAATATCGGCATATCGAATATCGGCCAAAATCCAATATCATGCATCCCTAATATTTTACACTTTACGAACAGTAATCTCTAGATTCTGCTAACTGTCTTAAGTCCGTTCACAATATTTCATCACAGTTCACAACAGTGTTTTGGACTATTGAAAAAAAAAAACACCTATTCACTGCCATTATAAAGCTTGGAATAGCCAGGATATTTTTTTTAATATAACTCTGACTGCATTTGTCTGAAAGAAGAAAGTCATATACAACTAGGGTTGCTTGAGGGTGAGTAAATCATGGGGTAATTTTCATTTTTGGGTGTGCTATCCATTTAAATAAACATTTTGGAGTACTTATTTCAAGTAATATGAAGTTTACTCACACAAATTAAAATGAAATCATTGAGTTCATCCCAGTGTATTCTGGGACTGTCTTCTATTAAGTACCCGCTTTTGATTTAAGCCAGAATGAGACATCTTAGAAGACAGCACCATTTTGCACCCTAAAGAGTGTCTAGACACAAACAAAAAAACATGTCTAGACAGCTCACAGGCTCACAAACATGTTTTAAGAAAAAGCTACAGAAATGTAAGCAAACCTAAATTAACCCAATATTGCTCATGAAATACTGCTTCATGAAAATGACACTCTTTTAGTTTGTTTTCTCTATGATGTCTTTGGTCTCTTCTCTCTGTTTATCTTACAGGTCCATAGTGAAATGTGTCAGCGTTTAAGAGAATTGAATTACATGTGCAGCTTCAGAAATGAAATATGATTTCGCTGTGTGTATACGGCAGGGGTTTGGTTACGGTTCTGTGGTGACTCGGTGTCTCGCTCTGTGGAAAAAAGCACACAGCTCTTTCCATTTTCTCCAAACACTTTAACTTCAAACAGAAAGGTAGACCAAACCTTAAAGACAGATCAGCATTCCATGAACCCTGTGCGTCTGCGGTCAAAACCCTCGGGATCAACACTAGCATTACCTACAGTCCTTCTGAATGACTCACATTCACTCACAGACTCTTCCAATCCCACAACCCTTCAGCTTTTGCTAGCAACACACACCGAGATTGAACAAACAGCAGCAAATTCAATTTTTTGTGTATTTCCGAATGGTACGGCTTCCTGCATACTGCACCAACACGGAAAAAAATGGACTTTCACTCAGAAATTATTTGCAGATTTCACAAATAATTACAAAGAAAAGGCAAGTAACACACACACTTAAACATGAACCTTTAAAGAAGAAATACTTAATTGTATTTTCTTGTAAAACATGTTCTTTGATTTTTTTACAACTTTGAAAAATAAAAATACACTTTTACTGTGTATACACTGTTTATTATCTACTACATTTAAAAATTTGTATGAAAGATTACTCAAAGGAATTGAAATGCTAAAAATGTCACCACATTGAATATTTAATTCAGCAAGGGCCATAAAGACTTTATCTCTGAAATATGAAGCATTATTATTTTGCACTTTTGCCCAATATTGTGCAAAATTATGTTAACTTTTTACCCTCTAATCTAACATCACAAAAAAATATTATTATACAATAATTGCATTCTTTCGCAAAAGTATTGCATTTCCCCCAAAAATTTAGCATTTTCTCATGAAATATTTGCATTCTCTCATAAAAGTACTGCATTTCCCACTAAAAACGTTGCGTTTCCTTGCTAAATATTAGCATTTTCATGCAAAAGTATTGCATGTCTCTAAAAAAAACTTTTTCTTAAAAAAATATTTGCATTGTCTCTCAGAAGTATTGCAATCCCCCCAAGAAACTTACCAATTCTCTCACCAAATGTTTGTTTCTTTCAAAAAGTTTTGCAGATGAGACACATTTTTCCCCCCACCACCTCATATTAATTCGAACACAAAAGCTTTGTGAGCGAACACAAAATGTCTCAGAAAAATGCTAACGTTTTGCGAGCAAATACGAAAGATCTGAAATTGATCATCGCTGTCACAGATAACATGAGTAGCACGTTAGAGTCTGACCAAATACAAGCACAACCACACTTCACATGCACTGTATAGTTATTTTAAACGTTTATGGTTAACCTGACTATTACACAGACAAGCAAACATGACCTGTCTATAAACCCTTGTGCCACAGGGTAACCCTACAATCTCACATTAGCACTACATAACGACGAGTTGCTAAACAAACACTTCTCCACTGGACACAGTCACAGAGAGGTGCTGAAACACTTCAACACTCGGTGAAGACCACAGACACATGTCCACAAATCTGAAGGCCCACAACACACAGACAACAAGAGTGAAGAAACACAGTCCAACACAAAGATCTCTCAGTTCTTCCTCTCAGACAGCAACAGCTCGCCTCAGACCGCTGAGACACAACAGTGCAATAAAAGCTTGAGAAGCCTCTAAAGCCCCTTTCACACTGTACGTCCGACCCGGCATATTGCCAGAACATTGCCGGGTCGCCTTCTGTGTGAAAGCAACCACGTCCCGGGATTGATTCCGGCATTGAACCCGGGTCGGGGACCTAGTAACATTGCGGGGTTCGACCCGGGACGAGCGCTGTGTGAACAAAAGCCAGATCTAATTCCGTGTCGAAGTGATGACGCGCGTTATGGCGCGACTCTTTTACCGGCTGTTTTGAAGGAAGATCAACGTTTGCGACAAAAAAAATGTGCAAACTGTAATGAATCAGTTAGTTCCTCACTTTCCGCGCTGACGCCGAGATCGTTTGCTTGTTTCAGTGAAAGTATAACGTGCCTAACGTTTTCAACTCGTACATTACACGTCACGCGCTGATGTCACGTGTCGTTACGGGATCTTACGGGTTGTGTGTGAAAGCATGCACATATACCGGTTAATCACTGGCAGTGTGAAAGTGCAAAATCTAGCGACCCGGAACAATTGCCGGAACACTTTACCCGTGTATCTGCAGGAATGGCAGTGTGAAAGGGGCATAAGAAGACGCTTTGAGTAGATGTGATTCCTCCTTACCTCAAACACCTCCTCATCCAGGATACGTGTCCCGAAGACCACAATGCCTTTGGTGTCGATGATGGGGTGAGGGCTTCTGGATAGCGTCCGTGTCACCTTTTTCTTACAGTCAAAAACCAGAGTGATGCTCTGTTTGTGAACGCTGATCGCCACACGGTGCCACCTGACACAAACACACACACGAATGAGGGTCAATCTGTCCATTCGTCTGTAATCCATCTATAACGTGTCTATCCATCTATCTATCTATCTAAATTGTCCCTATGCATATGTATTATTTAAGTGTTTCTGCAGTGTTTATGTAGTTAAACAGGGCGTCACACCTGTGTCTTCTCACCTGTGCAGGTGCTGGCTTCACAGCCGTGTAACAGATTAAATATGTCGCACATCAAAGCTAATAATGAAAACCAAACACACTAAATCCTAACCAGGCATGAACTAACCAGCCCTGCAGTTTTCAGTGTCAAGAAAATAGTGACAAAAACACACAATCATTTCATATTTATTACACGGCTTATGGTGCGGCTTACTTTCCGTCCGCCAAGTTGACCCCTCTGAAGAGCGGGTAGTCCTCTGGGCCGGGTTTGCCCAGGTGATCCTCATACAGGAAAACAGGAGAGCGTCCCACCTCCAGACCGAGCTGCTGGATGCCCTGTTCGTTATACACCGACAGCAGGAAGGACTGACTGCCTTTCTTTGGCTTCACCGTCGCCAAGATGGAGAAGTCCTCAGGAAACATGGATGCTAAAGAGGGACAGGGTGTTATTTTTGGAATTCAAAAGGGTTTTGGGGGGTTTCTGGGCGCAAAAGACTAAGGACAGTGTATGACCGTGCATTACATCATGTCTATGAGCAGACAGACGCTGTCAGGTAACAAAGATAAAGTGTTTAACATGGAGAAGAGCAGAATGGAAAACGGTTGGATCTCTGGCACATCTTTGGGAAACTCTTTAACAATGTGTATGTGTGTGTGTGTGTGTGTGTGTTGATAAGAGTCTTGGATCTACTGGGAGGGAGTAGAGAGAGCAAGAGAGATTGCGAGAGTAATGAGGAGAGCAGCTGTTCCCTAAGAGACATTTTATTACCTTAATTCATCTAGCAGAGAGAGGTGAAGAGAACAAACACAGAGAGAAAACCACAAATACAAACAGAGAGAAAAACATCTGAATATGAACATTCTGTCACTGTTTACTCAACACCATGTCGCTCCAAACTACGACTTTTGTTCTTGTGAGGAACATAAAATGTGATGTTTATTGGCGTCTCAGAGTTGACTCTTTTCCATACAATAAAATTGAATGCTGTCAAGCTCCAAAAAGGCCAGAAAAGCATCATAAAAATATCAGAAAATTGCTCCACGTGATTGATTATAGTCATTTTAAAGAAATGTATACTTTTATTCAGCAAAAACTGACATTAAAGGCATTGATAATGCAAATGATTTCTATTTCAAACAAATGCTGTTATTTTAAACATTCTATTCATCAAAAAGAATACTGAAAAAATATAAAAATATAAACCAACACTACTGTTTCCAACATTGATAATAATCAGAAATGCTTCTAGTTTTTTTTAATTGTAGTAATATTTCACACAATTACCGGTTTTTCTGTATTACAGCAAATAAATACAGCTTTTTTGAGCAGAAGAGACTCATTTCAAAAACATAAAACAAGTGTATTTAAGACCATAATTTTATACTGTATTTTATTTGCTTAAAAATGCACACTTTCTGTCACTTCCTATAACCCCTGATTTCATATTTGAATCTAAACCTGACAAAAAAACGAGACTTGAGTGTTTTATGGTGCTTTTTTGAAGCTGGAGAGCCCCTGGATCCTGTCTGGAAAAGAGCAGATTTTAGAATGACATTTTTGGGTGAACTGTCCCTTTAAGACTGTCAAATTTCAAAAACCAAAGAAAGAGAAGGAAAAAATTGTGAACTTAAACAGTCTCTTTCTAAAATGGGAAAAACAGACATGAGTTTTATCGTATGCACACACACAACATGTGCCAAACAGATGCCCACTGCCAGGGCGTCTGGGAAAATCTAGGCTGCTTGGACAGGAAGTGAGTTTTCCAGTCATCCAAAAGACAAAGCATCCATACATCTGTGCAGTAAACACACCTGATGAATGTTGCAGTGTTTAGTGTGTTTATGGCATTGTGTGGATGGAAACACTTTGATAAACTGCACAGGATTCGAGTTGTTACTGGACTTCAGTACCTTCCCAGAATCCCATCTCCATCTCTAACTCCTCCTTTCTCTCCTCTGTTTATGTCTGAAGATATTTTTTCAGTCTTCAGAGGTGATTCTGCTCAAGTCACACCATTACAGACAGTCTACATCTCTAAAAACCTCATAAAACACACGTCTCATAAAAAAAACTAATGAGGTTATTCGAGGTCTGATCTGCACAGATTTCTTAAATATCTCCAAAATGTTAATCATCTGAGGCGTCCTCTGAAAACAGAGTTTCATTTCTGCTTTTGCTTACATTAAGCGCTTACTGTGTGTATAAATGTGCAGAAATGAAGAGATGGCACCAGCCACCAGACGATCCTTAAGATATTTAACGGGAGGCGTTTATCTTAAAACAAGCTGTGCAGAGAAAACCACTGCCACTGAAAACAACCTTAACTCCAGTAACAGTCAATGAGCAAACCGTGAACATTATATTCTGCGTCTAGACATATTTTATTAGTTTCATAACAGACCAGTGATATTTTAGTATTATTTATACACTACTGTAGTTTTTATTAATCGTTTGAACTCGCTTTTATGCTTATATTTTCATTTTAGCTTAATATGAAGTAATTTTGCTATCAATTTAGTAATTTCATGATTTTATTGATCTCTTTAGGTCTTCATAACCAGTGTTGTTATTGTTGACTTAAAAGCTGGCATAAAATAAAATAAATAAATACTATACGCCAAAGAATAAAAATGATTTACACTCAAAATTTATACGTTTCTTCTCGAAAATTGCAATTTTACAGTATATCATGCAATTGAAAGTCATACATTTGCGATTGTGAGCTAACATCTCGCAATTCTGACTGTTTTACACATTTTTATCTTACAATTTCGTAAAAAAAAAAAAAAAACTGAAATGGTAAGAACTATGAGATATAAAGTCGAAACTGTGAGAAATTTTATATTTTATATCTCACACTTTAGAGAAAAAAAAATTGAAATGGAAAGTAAAAAATTGTGAGATGTGTACTCAGAGTTTTGTGAAAAAAAGTCTAAAGTCTAAATTGCGAGATAAAAACTTGGATTTGTGAGTATTGTGAGTCTCAATTAACTTTTTCATTTTCTTTTTGGCAGAAATAGGCTTCCACATGTAACAGTCTATAAATAATGTAGCATGTAAAACCCTGTGACATGCATGCATACAGTGTGTGTGTGTGTGTGTGTGTGTGTGTGTGTGTGTGCATGTGTGTGTGTGTAAATAATAAAACTTTACATGACACTTTTATGATTTCATGAGGATTGTTACATGCTCACACAAGTGTCATGTTCACATGCAAGGACCAGCTTTACACACACACACATATGACAACAAGAGATAATCTGTGCTTTTGTCCTGGTTTCCTGTGTTAAACACTGGGCTGAAGGTCAAAGAGGTCATCACTCTGGAGACGAGGTCTGCCCATCACTAGGGCCATATGAAACACAACCAGAGTTCAGAGAGTGTTTGTTATCTACGGTCTCATCTCTCCCTTCTCCTCCAGTCAGAATTAGGTCTTTATGCAGAAACCTAAAGGAATGCAGGAGTCTTCGGACGCTGAGGAATCACATTACTACATCCTGAATCCCTGCACTCTCTACCTGAAGTGATTACAAGATCCTCTTTTACAGATCAAACTAATGGTTAGGTCTATAAGCACAACTGAACAGTTCATTAGTCTTAAGTTACTACACTGAACAAACTGATGCTGTTATTCACTCCAAAATTGGTTGCTCTTGATTTTACAGTACGTGTACTTACATGTACTTACAGTGTATTTATCTAAGAAAGTTCAGGTAATACAAGGTAATTACATGGGGTAAGGTTAGGTTTGGGGTAGTTTCAGGGTTAGTACCTAGTTGTTACATAGTTGTTGTAATTACTATAATAAGTACATAGTATGTACACGAGGAACAGGACTGTAAAATAAAGTGCTAAATTTCACAAATAATTACAAATAAAATAAAATAAAATAAAATAAAATAAAATAAAATAAAATAAAATAAAATAAAATAAAATAAAATAAAATTAAATAAAATTAAATTTTATTTTATTTAATTTTCACATGTATGTATATGTATATATTATGTAAACACAAACTTTAATTTTGGATTTGATTAATTTTTATTAATTGATTTGACAGCCCTAATTTACTTAATAAATTAAATTACAACAAAAAGATCAGCACTAAGCATGACATTTTAAAGTAGAAAGACTGAAAAATATAAATATAAATATTATAAATATAATAAACAAATAGATAAAATAAATAAATACATTCTATCCTTACCTTATAAATAATTCAAATGAATACAGTTTTAGATTAAAGCAATTTTATTTATTTTTTAAATAAGAATTAAACATGGAATTTTGAAGCAGAGACTGAAATAGCATTCACTTGTAAACCGTACACCAATATTCTTTCTTCGTCTTATTTACAGCTTATTTTAAAATATTTTTTAGAGTGTAGCTTAAACTGGTTTGCTGATCCTTAAAGGGTTAGTTCCAAAGATAAATGGAGGTCTTACGGGTTTGAAACAACATGAGGGTAAGTTATTAATGACATAATTTTGCTATCTGGGTGAACTAACCCTTTAAACTGGTTTTGGAGCTTGGCAAAGATCTCAATATCCCATTTAAAACCAGCAAATCAGACCATGTTGGGAAACCAGTTAAGGTTCAGCTGTGTTTTATTGCATATTCCTTTTATAGCCAGAGTCTCTGTTTTTCATCATGTCTTTCTAGACGTTTGGCTTTCCACCATGTTTACAAACCATCACCAGAACTCCAGTGACCTATGACCCTCTCTGTTACCCTGGAGACACGACACAAAAGGAAGACAATGGCCTTATGGGTATGAGAAGGAGGAGTGAGACAAGAAGAGGAGGAGGAGTTATGAAATGATGTAGAAAAACAAAAGGAACTTTTTGGCCATGAGAGATTCTAGCCAGCTGCATGTGTGTGTGTGTGTGTGTGTGAGCATCTGAGTGAAGAGTGTACAGAAACAGATGCATTGTATTTGGAGCGATGGATGATTCATTTCTTCCATATGCTTTCATTCTGCCCGTGTGATTCTCAAGCAGTCAGGCGTGTGTTTATTTAGCTGTACTTAAGGGACAAAATCATCCCCAGAAGTGAGTTCAATCTGACACAACCTCCCTTCTGAGGACAGCTGGGGACATCCTCAAAGCTAAAACGATTCAGAAATGTTTTTTTACAATTAAGACAAAAAACAAATATGAATAGGCATAATCAGCTGAAACCAAATGCAACAGAAGTCAATGACAAATCAAATCTACTTTTAATAAATGTGTAAACATTTATACTGAGCTGCATTCATGAGTTTTATTATATAAATATATTCAATTTAAAATAATAATAAAATAAAACTATATATTTTTTCCTTATATTTTTCATACATAATCAAAATAAAATAGTTAAAAAAAAAAGCTTTAATATTTTTTTATTTTTTCCTTTCATTTGTTTCAATGTAATTTATTTCATTAATAAAATAAATAAATATTTATCTTTACCTTATAATTAATACAAAATGTAATTACATAAAAATTTTAAACATTCCGCATTGAATAAATATTTCCTTCTCCAGTAAGAAAACCAATGGTTTAGTGCATAAGATTTTGGGCTTATCTTAAAAGGCAGTATGTTTTCCTATATGCATATGCTATATATGTTTAAAATGGCATTTGCACCAGTAACATGCTTATGAAGCTTAAAAATAGTGTCTATGTAGGCAGCATACTTGAGTCTGCAACTCAGTCAGTGTGATCTGAAGTAAGAGACTGTTACTTCAGTTTGATTTAGTCTCATCTAGTTTAGTCTCATTATGCTGGTATTGCATCTCTCTCCCCGTCTGCATCATCTCTCCCTCCTTCCATCAAATTCTTGAGATTTTCTGAGTTCCTTTCAAAAGGACAGTCTAGGGCACCATGACTCTTTGGCAAGTCAGAGAGCAACATGGACAGCAAGGCCCAAGTATCCACATACAAGAGATTCATGCATGGTTCATGCATGCTCACGTGTGTGTGTGTTTTGTACTCACAGGGGTAGAGTTGTTTAGTTGGAGTGCTAAGCTGTGCATCTTTTGTGACTCTGTAGGCGACATCAGGCCCTTTCGATGACTTCCGGTGTGTGCAGAAGCCTGTAGTTTTCGATACACCCTCCGGCAAACTGTGAAAATCTAAAATCTTTAGGAGATCGGCTGGCTCAGCTGCAGAGAGAGAGACAGAGAGAGACGCAAAATGAGTTCACAGCTAATTCAGATTACATATACAAACCTACAATAACCTCTCAGAAACTGTAACACAGTTATTCAACTTTCACACTTTAGCACAGTCTATTATATTATATTATATTACATTATATTATATTCTATCAACACATTCAAAATGTTACAATTTCCCTAGGTTTTATAATTTTATGTTTTATATATTAAAATAATAAAATACAGTAAAACATATACATATATACTGTAAATAATTTGCCTTTACCATAAATCTAATTCAAGCCAATTATATAGATAAAAAAAAATTAAACAAAAAAAACATAATTTAACTGTTATTATATTATATTATATTATACTGAAATAATTTATTAAATGAAAAAAAAATCTGTATCTACTGAAACCTGTTTTTTTGTTTTATAAATTATATATAAATATATTTTTTATACATTTTATATATATTACTTTTTTATTTTTACTTTTATTCATTATGTTCATGATTAATTATTTACACATATTTCCATTATTTGGAATTAAAATACAGAAAATACATCAAATAAAAACATTTTTATTGAATTAAACATGCACTTAGTATTCTATCAAGTCAGTATGCAGGCTGAAAATTGTATTATACGTTGTATACTGTGCAGTATGTAATAAAGCAGTAAACTAAGTCATTATGCCCACAAAACCACAAATCTGTCCCTAGCAACCTAAAGCACCAATAGAACAAGTGACCAGAGCTCAAAAAACCTAGCCAAGTGTTTCATGTGTTTAGAGGTCAGCTGACCATGCAAACACTGGATACACAGTCTACAAAATCACACACAACTTTTCCTCTCTCTCTGGTGGAGACCACACACAGTTCATCCGTCTGCTGTGTGACAGGCTTTAAACCCTCACACACACACACATGGTAAAGTGTCTGTGTGTGTTTAGGTGTTCAACTTGAGCAGCAATTTCATTGTCTGCAAATCACCTCCAGCTGTAGCCTGTTGAAGTCACTTGATGAACACACACACACACACACAAACACACACACACATCCCTGGTCATTATCTTAAACACGTCTTATTTACATGAGGACAGAGTGACAGACAGTGTTTATCATGAGCGCTCTGATTCTGATCAGGTCAGTCTGGTTGAGAATACAGTTTCTGCAGAGCGTTTACATTTTTCCTTCAGTTATTTAGATAAAAGTCCACCTGTTCGTTTTGCGAAGAGCTCCTACAAGATACATTTGGATCTGAAGCGTGCAACTTTAAAACTGAAGCGTGTCAGTTTTTTTGTTAAATCAACATGAAACCAAAGTTGAACCTATTTACTCTTTTATTAAACATTCTTGGTTTAATTCTGAAGGATTTGCTATATATATATCCTGTTTCACTCAGACATACTTTAAATTAAATCGGTAAAATGTGAGTTAATGACTTAATGAATTCTCTGACTATTTTTTATTTAATAAAAAATAAATAATACATTTTGTTAATAATATAACAAATGTTACAAATAAAAAAGTTAATGTTAAAATAAAAATTATAAATGATAAAAAAAACAGTTTTTTTTTCTTCATTTTTATAAATAAATATCATAAATAATTCTAAATACATATAATTTATAAAATTATATATATATATCATGCTTTTTGTTGCATTATGGCATTCCTGTAGCTCATTAGCAATGCTGAAAGGACTCAATTCTTAATAAAATACATAACTTGAATGCAACATAAGTTGCGATGGATAAAAGTGTATTCCAAATGCATAAATGCAAATGTTATTTCAATGTATTAATAAAAGTTGCAATAAAGTGCTACCGAACAAACTACAAAATATTCAGGAATGACATGAAAGAAAACGTAAAATAATAATGCACATTTTAATTATATACTCTAAACACATGCAACTGGTCTAAATAGAAATATTACTAAACTAATTCACATTCAACACATAGACACATACATTAACAATACAGAGCAGATTTTGTTGTTGGATGTTGTTTCCAGACATTACCAAAGACTTCAGATCATTTGATTTTAGTGTGAATGAATAATGCACATCATTTTTAAATCTGCTTATTTTGGCAGACGGCAAAGCTCATGTAATTGACTTTGGCAAGTGTTGGGTAAAAGCAAAAATGTAATACCAGACAAGATCACGTAAACACATTTTTACAATCTGAGGAAATTACTAGTACACATCATCACGAATGGGACACTATAATCATAGATTACTAAAATTAACGCGGACTAAAAATATGCAGCGACTGCGATAATTAAACCGACTACACTATAATGACATCTTTTTTTTTTTTCATGCGGAGCTGTGATAAGCACCTGTGGAAACAAGGCATCAGAGCAGCGAATCGCTGAACCACGTTGAGGTTCTCTGGTTAACCAAAACTATTCAACCGTCCCTTTCAAAGTAGCAATGAGGTTCGCCAAGATAAAAACATATCGCTATGATTTAACAACAAAGGAATGCTTTAATAAGCTGTTTCATATATATATAAATATATAGGTCTTAAAATGACACACTTTACCAGTTTGATGATAATGTGGTGTCAATCAAAAAATCTTAATTTAGATTTAGCAGATTACGTTTTGTTATCATTTAGCAAGATGTGTATATAACAAACTATGTCTCATGTAAACACACTCAGATGCTGCTTGCATCAACATTTAATGGGAAAATATACGAGCGCTTGTATGCAGAGCTAATATTTGCCTCAGTATATGTATATGTGTGTATATATATATATATATATATATATATATATATATATATATATATATATATATTCTTAAGGATGTTTAAGGGAAATCTGTTTCTAGACCCACAGCAGGGAATCAAGACCTGAGGACACACTGTGACCCAGTAACCCACTTACAGACGTACAGCATTGAGAAACAGAGAACTCCTTTAGAAAGCACATCTATACAAACCCTCTTAAAATAGTGTTTATTTATTTTACTTTTTTGCTGCATGGTTCTCTAATGATTCAATATATCAACTATAGGTGCAGTTTGGGATTGGTAAGATTGACAAATGCAGCATTTCTTTGATAATAAATACTGTAAAAACTATTTGAATACATTATAAAAATCGAATTTCTTCCTGTGATGCGCAGCTGTATTTTCAGCATCATTCCTCCAGTCTTCAGTGTCACACGTTCCTTCAGAAATCTTTCTGATGTGCTTTCATAGCATTAAAAATGTATTTACTGTTGCTTTTGATCAATTTAATGCATCCTTGCTGAATAAAAGTATTAATTTACATTGACAAATAAACTATATTAGCTGGTAAAAAATAAATTATGCTGATCCTTATTCATTTCAATATTTGGTGCCTTTTATTGCTGTTGCTGCAATTTAAAAAAGCAATAAACAATACAAAAATAAATACCAATTACTACAGTAAAAAACACTGCTTAACTAGCTTGTTGCTTTAATTAATCAGATACAGTATTGTGTGCATTGTGGGTTGAAATCTATTGCTTAAGTTCACATTTTACCCATTCGGGTAATACATGTTTGTGTACTGTACATATTTAAGCCATACTGTAAGTGAATCTGATGTTTTACTACAGCTCAGGTTAAGAGGAATCTATTAACATCCTGTAAAATATCATGTTAAAATCACCCAAACATACGGTACAGGACCTGTTCAGGTGAAGCACTCGGGTTCACCTTACAGCGCTCAGCAGGAGTGTTTACACTGCGTGTGTGTGTGTTTACCCTCTTACTGAGGAACACAAACATCACCTGTTGAGATTTACTCTGTCACCTCAGTACTTCCCTCAGCAAACACCCTACAGACCGCAGCTCAGGTCATTAAAGAGCACTTATAGGAAAGACCAATTCCTTTTCCTAAACATCCACCACCTCACAGACATTTCCTCAGATGATTATAATCAGACAAAAATGTTTGCAACTAAAATGCACATGAAATAAGCTTATTTCTTTATCGCTTTTTGCTTTAAAATGTTCACAATAATTGTGTTAGCATTAAGTATGTAACTCAAAAAACAGCACACACCTCACCTGAACACACTTACGTTCAGATCATAACAGGTCAAAACTTGACTGTTTGATCACTTTATAAATGTTAAAGCGACTCAAAAGCTCATTAAACCAAATCGTACTGAATTAAAGAGCTTTGCTGTAATGCTAATATTAGATTTGAATTTCCTGAAGGAAATAACATAGCTTCCAAAGCAGCAAGAAAAAATGTGAAACTTTTAAGCAAGTCTACCTTTTTTGAGTTTGTATAAAATGACATTTTGGTTTGTTCTATGAAGATGGATACAGATTAACAAAAACATACGCAATTCTATATGCAAATAAATGCAAGAAAAAAAGATAAATCACATTTCAGTTTTCTAATACTACACACATTATATATTATATATATATATATGGACCTCTCGCTAAGGACGGTAATTAAAAATGAAGCCATCACATGATCCCAGCCTGGATCTCCATCACAGCTTCATGAGAATCAAACAAATGGTCAGTGTTCAGCACAGAATGATGTTTGGTTTCAGCAGAGCTCTGCTGGGGTCACTGAGGTCATTCTCTATAAAACAAATCATCATTTTGACCTGCACTTGAGCATGACATGCACAATCTTTCAATATGCACACAGGGTTGGATCTTCCTAACTGATTTTGGCTGAGTCCAGTTGCTCTTGAAAACACAATCATGTGTGAGAGACACTAGCAAACACACACACACACACACACACACACACACACACACACACACACACACACACACACACAGGAAGGTTAATGGAGGAGACACAGGAAGACAGTTGGCAAGACGAATTCTCTCTCTCTCTCTCTCTCTCTCTCTCTCTCTCTCTCTCATTCTCTCTTTTCCCATCTTGAGACAGTGACCAGACTAACTTATTATTTTTAATCACAAAACAACAGGAAATGGATGAGATAAGAGAACGACACACATACTTATTTCCCAGACACAAGTCCATGCATTTATATTTTTCTGAACCTCTGACCTTAAGTATTAATCTTAACCACTGTCACATTCAAAACACATTAGTAATTACAGTATAAAGACATACAGATCCCATCCCATACCATCTCTAGTTTACACATATATATCTATCATTCTGCTTGTATTAATCAATATAAATAACAGAACCAACCAGCACAAACACATAATTATAGTATAGTACAGAACTCCAATCCGAACACGTGTACAGTGTGTGTGTGTGTGTGTGTGTGTCTCACTCTCTCATACAGATAACAGTGTTTCTGTTAAATGGAAAAAATGACTCAACACAAGATCAGCCCTCTGAACAACACAACCAGACTTCATATTTCTTGTTCAACTAAATATTTAACATTCACATTTACAAAAATAGGGTTTTAGATTTTTACGCAGTACAGTAATACAGTATATATATCTATATATATATATATATATATATATATATTAAGTTATATATGCAAGTTTAAAGTAGTTTTTTTTTTAAAGAAATAAATACTTTTTCAGCAATGATGCATTAAGTTGATCTGTTACAAAAACTTATTTTACTGTTATAAAAATATTTTTATGTTACAAAAAATCTGTTTCAAATAAATTCTGTTCCTTTAAACAAAATAAATAATGAATGAATTAATGAATGTTTCTTGAGTTGAATAAATTACATTTTAAAACACTTTCAAATAGAAAAGAGTGGTTTTAAATTGTAGTAATATTTCCACAAAATTACTGTTTTACTGTGGATGTTTCTTCATCAAATAAATGCAGACTTGGTGAGTATATGATCTTTTTTTTTTTTACCTCTCGGATAGAAGCACATGACTCATCACTGGACTATAACTGCTAGGGTGTTCTCACCAGGGTGTTGCTATGTGGTTTGCTAGTGTTCTAGTGTTCTGAATGGCTGTTACTGGCTGCTATGTGGTGTCTAATGCGTGTCTAGGTGGTTGCACATGTGTTCTGAATGGCTGTCAGCACACTGTTATTGTATTGGATTGCTATCCTGTCGCTAAGGTGTTAGAAGGCCTGTGCTGACAGTTTAATGATCAGTTCAATCTGAGTGACTGACAGCTCCTCAACCAACAGCAGCCAATCAAGCGAGAGGAGTGCATGTGGATGCACCAATGGTGATGGCCGTCTACATTACGACCTCAGTTCTTCCACATGCAGGAGTTAACTGTCCGCCAGTTAACCTTTGACCTGGACAGAGCTATAATGAGTGGGAGGGCAGGGTTCACAGAGTAAATGGGTAAAAATGCAGGTATTGGACCAGGTGCTTTGAGCTCCTTAAGCGACTTAAGTATATTTCCTGTCTTTCAGCATGCAATTATACTTGTTATATATATTTTCTTCTCTCTCTCTCTCTCTCTCTCTCTCTTTCAGTAGGTTGTTTGAAGTGCACCATAATGGTATGGTTGGTCATTTGGTTAGACTTTGTGGTGTTCACTGGTTTCCACTAACATGAGCGGCAATCAAGACCAACTGATTCAGCAAAAACCATTTCATCCATCTGCAACATTCATACACTCACACACACACACAAACACTTTTCATCAGATTGTATTGTCTTATAAGGTGAAAATAGCTTCTCTTTTAGCAAAGAGCATGTAGAGTTTTTTCCGTGTTGAACAGCTCACGTTCACTGAGCGAATGGCTGGCCGGCGTTCAGCGTGAGCATTAGATGCTGGAAACCATGACTCATGTGCTGTTGTACCACAACTCAGTCACACAGACAATTCATCTACAAATGCATCCAATTTAATCAGCGCACCAGGGATAACTGCACACTAAGAAGAAAGCAGCGTGCATCCCTTACCGTGAAATCAAGCACACATTTATTACATAAAGACACCTCTCACTTACTCATTAAAAGCACAACAGAGAAATCAACTTCATCCAAACCCATAAAAACCAGCTTCATGCTAAGATCAAAGAAGACTGATCCGAACAAAACTCCAGTACGATGAGAAGATCTGATGGAAATACTACACTGTTTTGATTTAAATTATGTTACTGAATGATTACCATAGTCATGTACCATGGTATTTTAAATACAAATGTAATCATGGCATTATGCTCGTAATCAAACGGTAGTATTATCATAGTACATGTTCAAACAAAACCAGTATTACCATGGTATCATGTACAAAAATATGGTACATTTTCAAAAAAACATGGTTAATCATGGTAAATGAAAAAGAAACATGGTATTACCATAGTACCATGTACAAATATCAAGATATTATCAGGGTAACATGTACACGTATATGGTATTATCATGGTAATAAAAAAAAGCATTGTATTGCTGTATTACCATAAAAACATGGTAGTTATCATAGTACATGAAAAAAAATGTATTACCATTATACTATGTACAAAAACAAGGTATTACCAGGATAACATATTAAAAATATATATATGTTATTAGCGTCATACTTTTCCAAAAAGCATGCTATTATCATGATGCATGTAAAAACACAGTACTACCAAGGGTAAGGTATTACCAAGATAACATCTTCAGAAATATGGTATTACCATGGTAAATGTTCAAAAAGCATGGTATAATCATGGTAAAGCACAGTATTACCATGGTATTGTGTACAAAAAAACATGAACCAAAACCATAGTATAACCGGAGTAACATTCGCTTGTACTATGTAAACATTTTCTTACCTTTTACAAAACTTTTGGTAATACCATGGTACTGTAATTGTTCATTTAACTTTAAATTTAACGTAATCGTCTTTTATGTTAATATTCTGTTGGAATTATATCTGCATTACAAAAATAATACATCATAAAACAGCTCATCAAAGACATCACCGCAGTTTCATTAACATGACTTCAGTCGTATGCGACGCGACATATATTGCCAGATTATTACAACTCTATACAAAAGCCTCTCTGTCCTCTGCTGGAGCGCGAGTGAAGTGTGTGTGTGTGTTTGATTCTTTCTGGAGAGAGCTGAACGTTTCTGTGGTTTTTGTGGCCAGTTCATAATGTGCTACTGCAGAGAGAGAGAGAGAGACTATTTTATATTCTCAATATGAGGGCAGTGGAAGGAATGTCAGCTTTCCGCACACCACTCCAGAATCCTAAAGTTCTTCTCGCATGTCTGGACCTGCAGGGTTCCCTAAACATCTCATGGATAACCAACTGAACATTATAAATCACTCATTACCCACTCAGTGTCCCAGGAAAACCTGCAGGTAATGACAGAACACAAAACTGATCATTTGCATGAGCGTATTCGAAGTGTGCAGGGTCAAAAGGGAGCTGATGATGTCACTGTACTGTTTCCTACTGGATCAGCACAAAACTGCTCGCTATAGTGTTTGGCAATTTTCTGTGAACTAGGAACAGCACAATTTTACTGTCCTTACTAAAAGGTGGAAATGTTGCACTTAGGGACAAATCACAGCCAATGGGAAGATACATGATAAAAAAAAATTAATACAGAAAATGTGATACAGATTTCTTTTTTCAATAATTAAATTAAATTAAATTAAATTAAATTAAATTAAATTAAATTTCTAGGTCAGTTTTAGAAAGTAAAAATAAATAATAATAAAATAAAATAAAATAAAATAAATAATAATAAAATAAAATAAAATAGCCATCTCTAAGATATAAAAATAAATTAAAATAGGCTACATGATGGTTATCTCTAGGATTTAAAATAATAAAAAAAAAACAAGATGGTCATCTCTAGGATGTAAAATATTATTAAATATAGTTGGTTAATAGTTTATAAAATAGTTTGATTATGTACAGTATAGCAAAGCATTGTAAAAGACTTAAACACACAGACGAGTCAAGCACATGACGTTTAGCATACAGCTCAAATGAAGCATTACAGGAAGTTATTCCTCATACACAGGAAAATCAAAACCTTATGAAAGCTCAAAGAGGCTTTGAAAGCTCATGTGTACTGACCCTTACAAACATTTACCACGGTAGTCACAGTTTCCACAGGAATACCATAATTACAGATATTGTAATTGTGGTAACTTGGTATTTGTGACTTTTGGCATATTAAAAAGAAAACCTACAAAAGAGATCTCTTATCTTGCACTGGCATGGAAACGAACTATGCTTCACATGATACACTTTAGTTTGCAAACAGAAAATGTGCCTAGTTTTGGGTCACTATTTGGACGAGGGATCCAGACGCCTGATGTTTTGTAGTGTTCCTGAACATTTCTGAAGCACATGAATGAATGTTTTTCATCTGTTTGTCACAAAAAAGCCTCTTCTTTCCATGAGATGGAGAGATACATCAGCAGGCACTCAAATAAAACCCAATAAAAACAAGAGAGAGATGTATGTGTGTGTTGGCCTTAAACCCCAGGCAATCCCATAATTCCTTGTTTCAGGGTCATGAACACACACACACACACACACAAAACTGCACAATCATACTTGAGGACAAGCATCTCAGTTAAGTGATATTTGTACAGACAGAAGTTTATAAGGACAAAGTGACAGGAAGTGTCATGGGACCTTTAATTATTTTTAGAATTTCTAAAACATCTAAAACACACTAAAGTAAAAACCTTGAAAAAAAGATGGACGTATCCCACCCACTCTTTCCATTTCACAGACGCATAAACACACAATTAAACATACATGCATGCATCATCCTGCAAAACAAAGGTCAGGTCAGTGGGTCTGCAGGCGCACATCCGAGCCGTTTTGTGATTGGAGTGAAGTCCGAGCACGTTTTGCGACCCTCCGTCTCACCTGATTCTGTGCGAGGAACGTATATTTATCATCTGTCTTAATGAAACGGTATTTTATTCCTCTGCTGTTCCATGGTGAGGGGAGGGAAAAAAAACATCTGGAAGACATTTTTCCTTTTTCCCCCGCTCTTTTTCCCTCTTTTTCTCTGGGATCAGCAGACAGCACAATGACGGCTATAGCTTCCAGATGTGAGAACACAAACTCTCGCTCTCATTGCTCGAATCCCAAATGCCAAGGAATAAAAGAAAGCCAGTGATGCTGGTCCATCTGTGGCTTTTCTCTGCAAAAACTCACATATCCCATGATGCTCTGGGGTGCTCTAGTCATGCTGACACTGAGTTAGCAGCTCTTGAACAGGTATGTACGGAATGTTATTCTAGAAGAAGTGTGTGCACATGTGTGAGCTTCATGACAGCCCAGGGGAACCTCAGGCCATCATAGGAGTGCCACACACACACACACACACACACACACACACACTAGGGGTGGGGGAGAAAAATCGATGTTGCAATATATTGTTGTGCTCTCTGTCGCAATAAATAATCGATACACTAACGCCCAATATCGATATTTTATTACAACACAAAATGATTAATTTACCCGTTGTCACTGTCACTGTCACTACCCAATATCTACCATTCTGTTTGCGGGGGGCGCTGTTCGAGTAAATAGGGGTAAAGTGGCGCAAACAGCGGCCGGTGAAGAGCACAAGTTAACTAACAACAACAGAGAATTGCAGAAAAAAAGAGAAGCGAGAAGAATGGTGGAAAACAATAAAAAAAACTAATCAAAGACCCACTCGCTAGTTTCCACTCTAAAGTGTGGAGACACTTCGGGTTTTACGTGACAGTTGACGAAAAGGTACCTGTGTGTGCCAGGGACTAGCGTGCCATCAGAGAGAATCTTTTCTACCACCGGTGACATAATCTCTGCTCAGAGGTGTGCTCTTACATCTGAGCATGCTGATCAGTTAGTGTTCCTCAAGTATGGCGTGCCATTCGGTCCAAAAATAAGGCTACTGATTTGTCGCGGGAATTCACCGTACAGTTGCCAGTAGCCACTGAGTTTACCACTGACAGGCCGGCGGTGCATCAGTATACACACTCACCTCACACAGCGAACCGACTCACTTTCCTCACGCAGCGAACGACTGCATTTTTTTTTTCTGCAATTCTCTGTTGTTGTTAGTTAACTTGTGTTCTTCACCGGCCGCTGTTTGCGCCACTTTACCCCTATTTACTCGAACAGCGTGAGTCGTTCGCTGCGTGAGGAAAGTGATCCGTTCGCTGAGGAAAATGAGTCGTTCGATGCACGACCTGTCAGTGGTAAACTCAGTGGCTACTGGCAACTGTACGGTGAATTCCCGCAACAAATCAGAAGCCTCATTTTTGGACCGGATGGCACGCCATACTCAAGAAGAATATGCCTTGATGTGTCCACTGTTTACAGTAACTTACTACTGACGTTTCAGTATTATGGTTTACACATGTTAATGTTCATGTTGTTTTGTAATGTTCATGCACTTTTATCTGTCTAGATGTACAGTGTTTACATTTAAGACCAGGAGGCAGTGAGTTATTATGCAAATGGATATTTCTTTACATAATGTTGGAAATGTTGGCATTAATAAATGCATAAAATTTCCTTATTTTCTTTATTCCTTCTTTTTCTTTTCAGTCACATATATCGTGATATATCGTTGATGAAATTTCTTCAATATCGTAGATATCGCGAATCGTGATATTATCATATTGTGGACCACATATCGCCACAGAATTGAATCGTGAGGTACCTGTATCGTCCCACACCTAACACACACACACTCATACTGACTCCCTCAATTATTCACAACAAAGCCTTGGCAAAGCCCATGGCGTCCATTTAAAAGCTCTGTGAAAGAGTCCATTCATACAGAACAGAGCAGACAGAAAAACAATCCTCAAAAACTAAAACTCTCAAACTCTGAGAACCAGAGATCTTAGCACACACGCATGCATGGCAGAAAACAATGTGTGTGTGAGCGGCAGGGGTGGTGGGCTGTATCAGGACCAGGTGTAATCCGAAAGACTAAAACCCTGTCCGCCCCCCATGATACGGATTTAACAAGACTGACTTTATAACGAAAACGTTAGCAAAAAAAACCCTACATTGGTGCAGTGAAGTTGGGTTTCTAGGGGGTTTCCTATGGTTTCTAGAGAGCTAGCATGCAAATGCTAATGTGTTCTGAAAGGTTTTAGAATTTTGCTAACTTGCTATAGGTTTCTAGTTTGGGTGTAACAGTTCAAATTACTCACGGTTTGGTTCGTATCACGGTTTTAGAGTCATGGTCTCGGGACAGCCTCAGTATGTTTTGTGCATCTTTTAGCTCATGAATGTTTACAAAGAGTCACTGGTTTGTCCAATCAATATATATATATATATATTTGGGCTGTCAAATGATTAAAAATTTTAATCAAATTAATCAGAATTTTCAGTGGATTAATCATGATTAATCCACTATTTGCAATTACACCTGAATCCTAACCATTTTTTTTTTTTTTCTGAAATGCGTACCAAAAGAAAAATAACAGGACACGGATACATAATTTTCATGTATTGATTCATCAATATGTGGTTCTTTTTTTTCTGAATTTCAAAAGTTTAACATTTACTTAATCAAATTTACCTGAGCATTATATCAAACCATGCCATTTAACTACAGATAGTGTAAGAGTTTTAGGTGAACCAGTTTCGCTGCATTGCATGCCGCTGTTTTTTACTATCTTGAGAATTCAGAGATCGACGAGACTTTCCTGACCTAAATAATTTGTCACACTGCGCATGCGTGAAATGCATAAAAAAATTTGACATAATTAACGACAAAAAACTAATTAACGTTGTTAACGCGCTATTTTTGACAGCCCTAATATATATATATATATATATATATATATATATATATATATATATATATATATATTATTTATTTATTTATTTTTTTTATTTAATTTTTTTACTGCTGTTGTTTTGATGAATTGCAAAGTATCCATTGTATCCAGCATGAGTATCCAGCATGAGTATCCAGCATGAGTATCCATTGACACAAACATACATAGCCAAACTCTGTCTGTTTTATGTGTTTTTCTTTTTAACAAACCATATTACAGAGATGCGTTATCAGATTTAAGTTGAACTGTGGTGAAAGTGCATACCGAACCATTGGATTGATTTTTTACAGAGAACCATTTCATCCCTAGTTTCTAGAGTGTTCTATGTGGTTATTAGGGAGCTGCTATGCATATGCTAAGGTGTAAGGTAAATACCTCTTCATGACAAGTTACATGATTTAAAGCTGCAGTCGGTAACTTTTGACGCTCTAGCGGTTCATAAACAGAACTGCTTGCGTCTTGCGGAAGAACATCGTAGCCGGAACTACTTCTCTCTGTTTGTGTCTATGAAGAATCACAAAGGTACTGGGTTACTCCGCCGCGGTACCCCAAAGCAATCTAAAATAGTCCGAATATAAACACTTATTATAGGTGCACCCTAGTGATTCAGGACAAGCCAAAAACACGGTTTGGAAAATGGATTCATGTTGTACTCGCTTATTATATATATTTTTCTACATTTTGAACACAAACAAAGTTACGGACTGCAGCTCTGATTGGTTGTTTTTTACCGGGAGCGATGGAGTTTCTGCAAATGACAATAGGACCACTGGGAGGAGCCAGAGGAGCTTGATTTTTTCACAGATTATCTGTCTCATATTCTACTGTCAGGACATAATGACAGGTTTAACAAATATGTAAAAAATATATTTTTACAAAAGTTCCCTACAGCACCTTTAAGGATCAATTCAAGTCATGAACAGTGATAAGTTACAAGCAAACCTTTAAATGGGTGGTTCACTGTTTTTATTCTAGCCGCTTTTCCACCATCGAGCCAGAAGCTAAAACCTGCCCTTTACTTGCTTCTGCCTCCCAGGAACAATGTCACGCAACCCTATCATTTCACCAACAAAGAGAAGTTATCAGAAGAAGTTAAGTCCCTGGAACTAGCACGATCACAAAACAAACACGATAAAAGCATCCGTTTGTTAGCATGCCTTGTTAAAGATTTAAATTCAACAGCATTTCTGTGCACTATGATATTTGAAGAAAGTAATACTTATATTCAGAAAAATGCTGCATTAAATTAAAGAACATAACATTTATAATTTTACACACTGTAAGTATTAAATTGAAACACCATTTCAAGACACTTTTTTCACATCAAAACAGTGTGAAATGGATCTGTCTATGTCTGCACTAAAAGTGATGTGTTTTCCAGACGCCGTGTCTCGGGGTGGAACACTGTAAACCTTTGGGGTGGTCATAATCTGAAGGTCACCACCCACAGTATGCCACCTTTAACCTCTGACCCCGTGACCTCATCTCCTGTAGGTCTGCTCTCAATAGCTACTATAACTCACCTCCTTTTCTCCCATCAGTCACTTGTTTTATTCCACTTTCCTCTTGTATTTTTTCTCCAGCACAGACACATACATGCATCAACACTTCTCAACCTCCTTTCGCTTTAGAAGACTCATTTTAGCAATTCAGACTAGAATTCAATTCAGTAAACTGAGAAAATGATTCATTGATTCATTTGACTCATCACTCAAGTTAAAGAAATGTTCTTAAATACATAATTTTTTAGTTGTGGATCTTTCCAACTATTGCATAGTTTCGTGAATCTGAACTGAATCACTGCAATAAAGGTTTTTTTTAATTATTTATAAATAATTGATTTCATTAATACATAATATTATATTTAAATTTATATATGTATTCATTTTGTAAATAGTCTTCAGTATGTTTGATGAATATAATAGACTCCAGCAACTCCAGTGAACTTTCTGTGAGTTTGAACCCAGCAAACATGTAGGTCAGGGTTTGGTCCTCACATCTAAAAGACGCCATATCTGGTTTTATAGTGTGTGAACTGAGACCTTAAAGGTTTCACCAACTATCACCCTCCCAAATGTGGCTTTAGATTGAAGGGAGACTTGAAACACTTTCAATCATAAAACAATGCAACTTTAAAACACATGCTATAAAGCCCAAACCACACAGACCAAGAGGGAAGAAAAGCTTACTTCTACACTTGGCCACAAAAACAGTAGTGTCTAATACAGAACAAAATGTACAACATTTCTGTCCTGTGATCTGGAGAGCTGGACCTCCTACACACTGAAGGCAAGTACAGAGTCGAGGTCTGGTCTGGTCTGGTCTGGTCTTACATAGACACATCCAAAACTGCTGACACGGTAACGATTCACATACCTCTACTAACATCCCGTGCTTTCAAAGAAAAGTTCATGCTTTTAAGTATGTAGCAAACAAGCACAGCATACATACTATATTGTCATAAAATTACGGATTGATACAAATTTGCAAAGAGCCCAAAAACTATGTATTCAGCATGCTTCAAACATATTTAAGCATACAGTACTATGACCTGGAATGAAATAATAATATCCTAATACTAATACTACATAGGCTTAGATTAAACTATGCATCACTGAATTTTGTAGTATGCTATCTGGATTGATTAATCCTTATAAAATCCATCGTAAATACTATGCAATCCAGTTACTTTTAACATAACATTTTAAAACACTATGATTTGTCATGCACTAACTTTAATATTGCATGCCATATCAGTCACTAATGACATACTAATTTTAGCATACTCTGATTTAGATAGTTTACTCTTAATCTTGCATACAATATAGTATGGAGAGCATGACACTGATGCATACTTTAAAAAAAATCCATTGTAAATGCTATGCAATCCAGTCATGTTTGACTTACTATGATTTATTTGCACAAATCTTAATATTGCATGTTGTATCAAATAGATTGAATGTGAACGGATGCATATTTGCTACTGAGGTAGGCCTACTAATTTAAACATACAATGATTTAGGTACAGTAGTTTACTCTTAATCTTGCATATGAAGGGCATGAGACTGATTAATACTTTTAAAATGCATTATAAATACTATACAATTTAGTCACTTTTGACATACTATGACATTAAGATGCACTAATCTTGCATGCTAAATAAGAGAGATAGCATGTGTACAGATGCACACCTATGGCATCCAGTCACTACTGACATCCTATTTTCTGCATACCACAAAGTTAACTCATAAACTTGCAAACTTCTTTATATGGAGAGCATGAAACTCATGCATACTTCCAAATCCATCTTAAGTAGTATGCCGGCCAGCCTGGCACCTTTAACATTACATTTTCAACATACTATGATTTGGGTTGTACAAATCTTAATCTTACAAACTAGTTAGTAAGCAAAAGGGGATTCTGGGAGTTCGATTAGGCCAGAAAACCCTTCATCCTCTTCCTGTTGGAACTGGACTGGTACCTTTTAATAGCCAAGGGGAGACACTGTTTGTTCTGTTAATGGAACCCATCAGCCAAAGGCAACACAAATCTGATTTGTGAAGTTAATTATTCCTTTCTATTCTTCTCACTAAATCAAACACTGATAATGAATAACTGGGGCGGCTGCAATGGGCAGCTTGCTCTCATTATACAAGAAACAGTTTGAAAGGCTCCAAGGGTGTGAAGTTTGGCTCCAAACATTGCAGAGTTTCTCCTCTCATGGTTTTAAGGGTCTGCAGAACACAACAACGATTAACCAAAACCAGAGACAACACACGTGGGCAATAAACAATTTGTATGCAACATGCCATTTGTTAAAAAGAATTTGTTTATGCTCAAAAAGACGAAGCACACACCCAGCAGACTCAATGAGTGAGGCCGGTCCACCGAGAGTGTGCTTAAAACACTCATAAAACAGCACTAGTGTGAGTAATAAAAGCAGAACAGCCCCTGCACCAGGGAAGTGCAGCTGCATCCCCTTTCAGCCATTTTTGCCTTTTCGAGCTTCTGTCTACTGTGACGTAAAGGCGCCACTATATCCCACAACGCACTGCTAGTCCCACCATAAACGCAGCACGTCATTCTCTACCTACAGATTCCAGTTGGTTAGGTCCGCCCACTGCATGACATCACCATTAGTGAGCTCTGCGTCTGCTGTGCTGACTGACTCAGCTTCACACGAGCTCCATAAATTGCTCCCCTGCCAGTCTGGCTGCGAATCAAGTCCACCATCTTTTCTACATTTACCCCAATACACACGCGTGTTCTAAAAAAACTGGAAGGCATGTACAGAAATGAAGTACCTACATAGGGATCAGAGCTGTATTTAGAACAGAGCCCAAAGCATTCTGAGACTTATAAATTCCAGTCTGAGGTGGAATTTACTCAATATTTACTCAAGAAGATGCTCAGTGACAGATGTTCTTAATATATAAGCAATCAATCAAGTCGATGAATCATTCCAATAATTCAGCCTTGACTCATGCAGGCAAAAGTGATAAAGTTGAGTGATTTAACAGTTATGATAGACTCCTAAACAGAAAATGAATGGTTCTCAAGTGCAGCAAAAGAAATACTTTTGGCTGTTAAAACACGTTTTCACACCATTTGAACAACTGATTTTCCATGATTGACCCAGATGTTCATGATTTAAAATTTCAGAGCTTAACCAGATTTTATTTTTTATTTTTTATGACTTTTCCAGGTCTGGAAATTACCGTTTAAAAATTCCAGGTTTTCCATAACCCAAAAAGGTTCCTGAGTTGCTACAGTATAAGGTTCTCTTGATGTTTCATTATTTCAGCTTCAGATCAGTGTTGTGCTTTCTACAGAATATATACCCAGATCATAAAACTGTTTATGATTCTAACTGGAATCCTGATTTTTTTAAGAGTCCATCTGCTAAGATCATTGCCAGATTCATTCTTTATTAAATACTGTAAATCAGCATGTTCTTCAGAAATCCCTGGACCAAAATGTTCTCAATAATTCCATCATGATAATGAGCAGCCAAGAAGCCGTGACCAGACACGAAGCTAATCACACATGCGGAGCAGAATTTCTTCCCCTCCCTCTCTCCCTCCCTCTCTTTCTCGCCCTCCAGCCTGAAGAAAGCGAGAGAGGGGTACTCCCTGGGACAGGCTGGAGAAACAAGGAGGATGAGAATAAGAGATCATACCCTGTCTGCTTTGGCTCTGTCGTTACTGTGCAAACCACAGATTCACGTTCACAACTAATAAACTCAACACTATCAAATCTGAGTGTGATACAGAGCTTCAAAATGACATGACGTGACTGATGCAACCATAGAAAGTTGGCTATTATGTGCTAAAAGAAGAGCACATTTTTCTGCATATTGCATGCATGATTTAAAAACGAACAGTTTTAACTAACGGTATATTGCAGATGAGATGAGAATGTATGTGATTTGATAAATGCATGAAATTGTTCTACATAGTCTCCTGGGTAATTCTTTCTATAAGTGGTTTACAAGATAATTGCTTGCTTCACCTCGAGCATCTCTGATCTACTAGAGCAGACACGCGGCGACTCCACCCTGACCCACTGATGTTCTTCATTACATGTCATCTACCAGAAGCCAAGACATTACACTACAAGCATTAATGTGCATTTATCTATCTGTTTATTTTTCAATAAATTGAGACAACAGCCAGAGTCATGGGTTTGTTTAATGAGCCTATGAAAAAAAAAACTAACTTCTCTCTGTCTCTCTCTGTCTCTCCTGGTGTGTTTCTCATGATCCTTGCATATTTTTTCCAATTACGTTCTGCAGTCAGCGCGCCTGCTGGAGGAAAACTACTTTCTGCCAGATCCCCTAAAAAGCATGTCAAACATCTTCCAAAAAGTCTACAAAATCCATTCTAGGTTGCGTGTTCACACATCAGCATTGAGGGTAATCTGAAACCAAAAGGGGTCCTGATATCATACCCTAATGATAAAGCTTCTTTAATGGTTTCTTGAAGACCTGAAGATTCAGCAAAGAAGAATTAGGCTGTATAGAACTTAGGTTCTTCAGATCAGCGTTTTGGATTCAGGATTTGGGTGAAGCATCAGTACATAAATGGTTCTCTAAAGGAACTTCCGAAGGTTCTTCTGCAACATTGGTTCTAACTGAAAAGTTTATAAGTTCCATCAATACTTTTAATTCTCTCTTCTAGAAAACTAGCCCATCTAGGCTGCCTTACATACCAGAACCAATATTATGAAGTGAATACCTATAATGCAACATGAAGAACCGCAAACAGTCGCAAAAAACCACTGAGGAGACTTTAGATATGCATATGAAATCCTGGAATCCAGATTTCTATAATAACGACGCAATTTACAAATTTGCATTAAAAAAGTGGACGGAGAGCAGCGTAAACTAGCTGTACGCGTGCCACAATAGATGATGCATCACGATATCCTCATGCAGAGGTTGCTTTGCACGGGAAAACTTCGTGGTTCCGTTATTCGCTGCTGCTGTAATGTTTCCCCACATAAAAACGAAACAATCCCACTCTAGGTCGGCTACCATCACCTCCTACAGTCATTCCAGTCCTGGGACAGCGGACTGACCGTGAAATGCACTCGCGCAGGAGAAGCGCAGCCCCGGGAGAAGCGCGGCCCGCGCACAAGTAACAGTTGGGAACAGCTGATTCTCCCTTACCTGCGCTGACTCGTGAGGTGACAACATCAGGAATACTAGGAATACCGAGAGCCGCACCTCCTTAACCTCCGCTTTACTTTCCATCTGATAGGTGGTACCCATGACCACCTGCGTCCGTCCTGACGCGAAGAGTTCGGTTATATTATTATGACAACTGCTTGGATACAGGACAGAACCGGAAATCTTTTCAACCGGCAAGCGTGGGGCGGGACTTGGGCTTTTAGCCAAAATTGGAGGGGCCGCATGTGAAGCAGTCCCAGTGGAGTTAAAGAGGCGGCAGTGGCCATAACGCTGAGCAGCCTCTGAAAAACCCTCAGGGGCATGTCGTGCCTGGTTTAAGGGAAGCCATCAATCGCAGAATTTTTAGGGATCGAACCAGCGAGATCCATGCCCTCATTAGGGTGGAGTCTACAACAGTTCCCAGAAAGACAGTTCATTGTCTGGGCAACAACTGACTCTTGCATGGGTTGATGACCAACCCGAGGTGACTGAGCAGCAGATTTGTGAGCATTCAGTTCCCATTCTGATCCAGCTAGAGCAAGCCAATCGTCGAGGTAGTTCAATGCGCGGATTCCCAACTGCCTGAAAGGGGACAGAGCCCCTTTGCATTGTTAAAGGATGCACTTCGTAAAAATTGCATGGGGCACGGGACAGTCCAAACGGAAGGCCTGCGAATGCAAATCTCAAGAACAGTTTGTGAAGGGGGGCTATGTGGATGTGAATGTAAGCATCTTTCAAATCCATGGTCAAAAACCAATCCTCAGGGCAAATATGCGCAAGATCGTCATCATCTTGAATGACTGGCGCATAAGCGAGCTGCTCAGATGTTTGAGATCTAGAATGGGTCTGTGCCCACCATCTCTCTTTGGGATGAGGAAATATAGGCTTAAAAAGTCTGACTCGCTGTTCGCTAGGGGCACTATTTCCTAAGCACCTTTTGCAAGCAGTACTTGCACCTCCTGCCAGAGAACAATAGCTTAGTTGTCCGTTATTTCCTCTTAGGGGAGGAGAAAGATGGGAGGACCTGGTGGAGGGATCACCATGATGGAACAAGTCGACCCTGGAGCTTAGACGTGAAAGACTCATGCTCTTGCAGAAGGAGCGTGAGCCATCAGCGAGCACAGCCCCTGTGTGGGCACGGCCGAGGAAGGTGGCGCACCGCTGTCTCCGTCAACATCGTGCAAGAACCCCTTGCACAAACCACACAACATTTGTAACAAGGTGCGCTGATATTGCTTTTAGAAATTTGCTCTTTCACTCCGGATGCCAGATGCCTGCAGTGATGCTCAAGCCGCTGCTTTGACTTCTTCCACGGCAGTGAGCAGAGCTGGAGCTTCTTCCACGGCTTCTTCTTGCAGAAGTGTCAATGAAGAGATGATCCTCATCGCTGAAGCAGAATAATCTGATAAATGGCGCTACAGGCCAACTTATATAGTGGTTGGCCCCGCCACTACGCAAACATGAACAAATCAGAATTCAGCAGAATGGAAAAAAAAATTGTTTTCCCCAAACATAACGAGAGTGAACATTCAAAAGTTAACTTTATTCTCTTGCATCTTAAGACTTTCGACAATGAATTTACATCTCCTTCAGCCTGAGTCTTATTCATTTCACTTTTGGTGTGAAAGGGCTTTTAGATTTGTCAAAAATTATTTAAATTATTAAAAATAAACAAGCAAGCCCATAAGAGAAAATCTAAAGTCAGTCTCATTTGTGACAATCTCCACTGAATTGGATGGTTACTGAAAAATAAATTCAATAATAAAAAATAAAAAAATCAATGAAATTAAAGCAATTTTCTTTTTCCGTAATTCCTAAAGAATAGTTATTAATTTACTGTGATTTGGGAGCTGAAACTCATTCATAAATAATATGTTTGTTTTATGATCATTCTAAATGAAATAATGTAGTTCATAAGCATTCTTTTGGTCAGTGTAACTATTTTACAGAAATACAAAAAATTCTTATGATTTTGAAAAATGTTGTTTTCCCCATGCAGGACAAATCCTGCATGTATGACGGGAAGGCACTGCCACATAATGGGTTTCTTCAGGAATATTAACTTTGATATTTGACTCAAGCATGTTGCCAAATAATTTGTACATTCACTTTACTTGGTGAAGAGGCAACGGTATTTCTTATTTTTCATCTCTGATTTTGATGTGTATTTGAGTGTTTCCTAACCTGATGCACTGTAACACTGAAGTACTCTGCTGAATTGTGTCACAGGGAAAATGGTGAAGGAGTGTGAAGCAGGTATTCACAGTTTCACAGTTAAGTATCGTTTTTAAAAAGCATGTTTTGTTCTCTGTTGGTTACAGGTGAAGCCCAACATCTCTCAGACTTGAGGATTGTGTTAATGGGCTATAGAGCTGCTGGTAAGAGTTCAACAGGAAACAGCATCCTGTGCAGAGAGGAGTTTGACTTGAAGAGATCTGCTCAGTGTGTGAGAAGACATGGAGGAGTAGCAGACAGACACATCACTGTCATTGAAGCTCCAGGATGGTGGAGGAATTACACTGTAGAGGACAGTCCTGAGTTACTGAAACAGGAGATTGTGCTCAGTGTATCTCTGTGTCCTCCAGGACCACACGCAGTACTACTGATCATACGTGTGGACACTAGTTTTAAAGAGATTAACCAAAAATCAGTGCAAGGACATCTGGATCTTCTGGGTGAGAGAGTCTGGAGTCACACTATAGTGCTGTTCACCTGTGGAGACTCTCTGTTAGACACATCTATAGAGCAGCACATTGAGAGTGAAGGACAGGATCTCCAGTCTCTGCTGGACAAATGTGGGGAACAGATATCATGTTCTCAGCAATCAGAACAGGAGCGACGACACTCAGATCAAGGAGCTGCTGGAGAAGATTGAGGAGACAGTGGCACAAAACAACGGCTCCCATTTTGAAATAAACAGAAAGCTCTTAAAGGAGATTAAAGAGAGAAGAAGAGCAGAGGAAGAGAGAGCAGAAGAACGGATGAAGAGAATAAAAAAACGAAAAGACAACATCAGATCACAGATGAGTAAGTGAAAATTTACTGAAACTTGAGTCACAACAACCCCCCAAAATTTTCTATACACTAAATGAATAGTAGTTTAATGCTGTTTCCAGCAAGTGTAAATATTAGTTATATGTTGGATACTGTTTGCACCTCAATGTATCATAAGATGGGAAGACGAAAGAAGTGTCAGTACTCACTCCCTACCCCCTCTTATTTATAAGCTTATTTAGTTTTATATTAAATAAAGTACTTTTTAATTCTATGAATTCACAATGGTGAATTGTTGATAATTTACTTTCATCAATCAATAATTAATTAAACATTTTAAATACAATAAGGACAAGTCAAGCAGTGATACCAAACAGGGCCAAATGGAGACGCCACTAAACCTCCTGCCTTGATTTGACTGTACTAATATATGGATCCATTCAGAATCACTAAAACACTGACAACCATATAAGTGAAAACACCTTCAGCCAGTGCCCATTATAAAACAATATCGCTTTTAAGCCAAATACACACTGAAAATAATAATTTACTGACATCTGGACATAACTCACTATTTCTGTTACTGTTTGAATACACTTACTGGATCTTTGTACTTCCAGGAGTTTCCTGGTTTAAATGATGTGATCGCGAAAACCTTTCTTTTTAATAGGAGGTAGCACAATCTGAGCGGGTAGCACAAATCGTCAGAACACCAACCCGCTTCAAGCAATAAGTACATTTATAATCATGACTGGATGTTAGATGATTAAAAGCATCTGCTAAATTATTAAATGTAAAGGTACATTTAATAATAATATGATTAAATGATTATAAATTAGTAGCGTATTTAACTTTTTTTGTCAAAATAAATTGTCCAGATCATCTTAATGGGTTTATTTTGTCTTGATTACTGTACAATTTGATTGTATTAAATGTATAATTCATCAGGTATTTACAGATTCTCAATACAATATTATTTTATATAAGTGTGTATTTGTTTCAGGCAAAGCCCAGTGTCTCTCAGAGCTGAGGATTGTGTTAATGGGGCATAAACTTGCTGGTAAGAGTTCAACAGGAAACAACATCCTGGGCAGAGAGGTGTTTGACTTGAAAAGATCTGCTCAGTGTGTGAGGAGACATGGAGAAGTAGCAGACAGACACATCACTGTCATTGAAGCTCCAGGATGGTGGATAGATTACTCTGTAGAGAAGAGTCCTGAGTTGCTTAAACAGGAGATTTTGCTCAGTGTGTCTCTGTGTCCTCCAGGACCACACGTTCTACTACTGATCATACGTGTGGACATTGGATTTAAAGAGACTGAGAGAAAAGCATTGCAAGGTCATCTGGATCTTCTGGGTGAGAGAGTCTGGAGTCACACTATAGTTCTGTTCACTCATGGAGACTCTCTGTTAGACACATCTATAGAGCAGCACATTGAGAGTGAAGGACAGGATCTCCAGTGGCTGCTGGACAAATGTGGAAACAGATATCATGTTCTCAACAATCAGAACAGGAGTGACGACAATCAGATCAAGGAGCTGCTGGAGAAGATTGAGGAGACAGTGGCACAAAAAAACCGCCCTGTTAGGAGAAAGAGCAGCCCTATTAAAATACAAGGAGCTGAAATAAAATAAAATCAGAAGAGCAAATTCAGCCATGGATAGATGACGTCAGATCACAAATGGGTGAGTGAAATCATAAAACTGTATCAATATCTCAGTTGTGTTTGTCATTATATTTTTTATTTCTCTTCAGATGTTGGTTTAAATAGTTCACAGAGTTTAATCAAATACTGATCTAATGCTGATGTATTTAAATTAATCTTCGAACACAACTTTAGATTTTCTCAGATAGTCTTTGGTTCAGGCACAGCCCTGTTTAGCTTTAATAGGAAACTAAGAGCCACAAAGTGCTGTGGTAAATAAAGGTTCATCATCTGAACCGATCATATGGCACATTATCTGTCTGATGTTCAGTTGTTTTAAACCTTTGATTCTCTAAATGTCAGATTTATGTTAAACTTCTGTTCTCATGAAATGATAAACCAGATTTTTGAATTTCAATATCTTTTTTATAAATGTGCCTACTTACTGTATGAATGTAATGTGAATGTTCTGCTCTCTTGCATTATTACAGTCAGTGGTGCTGAAGGATCTGATTCGTGTTCTCTGGCAAGTTCTGGTTACGGTTCATCTGAAGCAGACGTCGGGTCAATTTCTGGGTCTTCCCATTCCAAAGATACATCTCTCATAAGCAGATTCAAATCGGGGGTCCTGAAGATATTTAGCAAGGAATTCACACCACCACTGAGTGAGTGTCTTCTGTTTTATTTGACACTTATACCCAGAATATACACATTACATTTTATAAAACATGCAAGGCCCAAATTCCATGTTATTGATATTTTAGACAAATATACTTATCTTAAAATAATTTCATAAATCCAACTTGATTCTAATTTGGATAATGTTTTGAAAGTCATCATTTTATGTATTTATTCCATGCAGAATTACCTCTTTTTAATTCCCTTTGCTTTTTTGCAGTGAGTGGAGAGGAGAGGTCCAACACATCACCTCTGGGAAGTTCAGAAGCAGACATCAGATCTTCATGGTCCAGAGATTCATCTCACACAAGAAGATATGAGTCCAGTTTCCAAGAAATGCATAGCATGGAATGCATATCACCACTGTGTGAGTATCTTTTGTTTTATTTGGCACTTTCCAGAATACTCTACACTCTGGTGTACTATGACAGTTTCATTATAGCACAACAAGCATAAATCCCATGTTAGTTGTAGTGAGACCTGTTAGATCATTTAGACAAACTTTTGACCTTCCTGAAAATTAAACCTATACATCTATAATCGGTGAACTGATATAATTTAAAACAAACTATTAATTATTGGCTAACTAAAAAAAAATGTCTATAAAAAGATAATAGATCATTGATTTGACATTCAAACATTTTATGTCTGACGTGGCTTTCTACATCATGATGTGGAGATAAACATACTTTTTACATTGTCTCAGTTTTATACAAATTGTCTTTATTATTATTATTCATTTTTAATTTCTTTTTTGTAATATAATTTGATCTTGATAATAGTCAAGTGTTATTTAGTGGAATATGAATGCGACATCTGTTGTACTGATATTTACTCCATGCACTTAATCGATCCAATTGGCTACATAATTTTTTAGAAAACATGTGGATTGAAATATGTTTCTATTTTTTCCCCCAGTGAGTGGATACGAGCGGCCAGAAACATGGTCTGTGTCAAGTTCTGCGTATGGTTCATTCAGCTCACTATCAGGAGCAGAAGGCAGTTCAGTTTTTAGCTCATCACACTCAAAAGTCCCATCTCACAGCTCAGGACTGGGGTCTTTGCAGCCCATTTCTCACTCTGTTAAACATTCAAGAACCAAAAGAACACAGGATTTGCCCAAGGGCTCAAAATATGAGCATAAAGACACTGATTTAGACACCGAAGTGATGGCTGAATAATCCTAGAATTTTGACATCATGTTTAACATATACAAAACAGATTCTATAAATAATTGTAAAACATTTTTCTCCGTTTTGTTCCTTTTTTTCAGTTAAAGATATAATCCTTTACTTGCAGGTATCTGTAGAAATCAGTAACATAAGATATGATGCCTATATATTATCAGAATACTTATTTTATATAGTTATTCTAAAATATGTGCATGCATTATATTTTTATCAAAAATTCATAAAGGACAAATCACTTTTTAACTTTGTAAATGGACTACATTTATATAGCGCTTTCAACAGACCACATCGCCCACCAAAGCGCTTTACAATTTGCCTCACATTCACCCATTCACACACCGACTGCGGGGTCAGCCATTCAAGGCGCCATCCAGCTCGTCGGGAGCAGCTGGGGTTAGATGTCTTGCTCAAGGACACCTCGACACTTGGTCAGGTGGAGCCGGGGATTTGAACCACCAACCTTCTGGTTTTGTAAACAACCTACATGAACCACTGAGCCACTGCCGCCCCGACTTTGTCATGTGTTGGAGCCACAAGGACCTTAAAAATAATCCATTTCAAAAATAAAACCACGACTTAATATTAATATTTAGACTCCTTAAAACTTTGGTTATTATTCAAGTACATTCTAAAAATGTCTAAAGCTAAATAATATACACAGTATGAATACATGAAAACTTTTTATAACATTTGATTTTATAATTCAAATGGCAATGATTATAGCTTTTATATTCAAATACTGTGCATAAAAATATTTAAGATATTTGTAAAGATCAAGAA
>NC_039288.1:17072083-17076621 GCF_003368295.1 Carassius auratus
AACAAGTTACCAGTAGGTTCAGTAGATTCTCAGAAAACAAATGAGACCCAGCATTCATGATATGCACGCTCTTAAGGCTGTGCAATTGGGCAATTAGTTGAAAGGGGTGTGTTCAAAAAAATAGCAGTGGCATTAAATCACTGAGGTCATCAATTTTGTGAAGAAACAGGTGTGAATCAGGTGGCCCCTATTAAGGATTAAGGCCAACACTTGTTGAACATGCATCTGAAGCTGAGGAAAATGGGATCGTTCAAGACATTGTTTCAGAAAGTAACAGCGTACTTTTGATTAAAAGTTGATTAGAGAGGGGAAAAACCTATAAAGAGGTGCAAAAAAATGATAGGCATGTTCAGCTTAGAAATGATCTCCCAATGCCTTAAAATGGAGAGCCAAAACCAGAGAGACATGGAAGAAAACGGAAGACAAACCATCAAAATGGATAGAAGAATAAAGCCATGAATGGCAAAGGCTCAGCCATATGATCACCTCCAGGATGATCAAAGACCAGTCTGGGAGTTACCTGTAAGTACTGGGTGACAGTTAGAAGACGTCTTGTGAAGCTTAATCTATTTCAAGAATCCCCCGCAAGTCCCTCTGTTAAAAAAAAGCATGTGCAGAAGAGGTACAATTGGCCAAAGAACACATCAACTGGCCTAAAGAGAAATGAGGAACATTTTGTGGACTGTGAGAGTAAAATTGTTCTTTTGGGTCCAAGGGCCACAGGCAGTTTGTGAGACGACCCCCAAACTCTGAATTCAAGCCACAGTACACAGTGAAGACAGTGAAGCATGGAGGTGCAAGCATCATGATATGGGCATGTTTCTCCTACTATGGTGTTTGGGCCTATTTATCGCATACCAGGGATCATGGATCAGTTTGCATATGTTAAAATACTTGAAGAGGTCATGTTGCCCTATGCTGAAGAGGACATGCCCTTGAAAATGGTTGTTTTCAACAAGACAATGACCCAAAACACACTAGTAAACGGGCAAAGTCTTGGTTCCAAACCAACAAAATTAATGTTATGGAGTGGCCAGCCCAATCTCCAGACCTTAATCCAATTGAGAACTTGTGGGGTGATATCAAAAATGCTGTTTCTGAAGCAAAACCAAGAAATGTGAATGAATTGTGGAATGTTGTTAAAGAATCATGGAGTGGAATAACAGCTGAGAGGTGCCACAAGTTGGTTGACTCCATGCCACACAGATGTCAAGCAGTTTTAAAAAACTGTGGTCATACAACTAAATATTAGTTTAGTGATTCACAGGATTGCTAAATCCCAGAAAAAAAAATGTTTGTACAAAATAGTTTTGAGTTTGTACAGTCAAAGGTAGACACTGCTATTTTTTTGAACACACCCCTTTCAACTAATTGCCCAATTGCACAGCCTTAAGAGCGTGCATATCATGAATGCTGGGTCTCATTTGTTTTCTGAGAATCTACTGAACCTACTGGTAACTTGTTTGCCACGTAGCAATAAAAAATATACTAAAAACCTTGATTATTCTGGTTAGTCACATTGTACTGCTATTATTTTGAACAATACTGTATATATATACACATATATAATACACATATACACACACACACAACACACATAATTATATATATATATATATATATATATATATATATATAGGTTATTTTACAGGTTTTAGAAAAAGTTATAGACACAATGTAAAACTGTAAATTAGTAAACATAGGCTATACCATGGAAGCCCGATCCACCACTAAAAAAATAAAAATAAAAACTAGGTAGCTGATCCTTTTTAAATCTCACAACTTTTTCTCAGAATTGTGATAGAAACTCAAAAATTTTGACTTAACTCGCAAGTCTGAGAAAAAACAAAAATGTCAGAAATGCGAGATATGAACTCGCAGTTCTGAGAAAAGTCAGAACTGTGAGATAAAAAGTTGCAATTACCTTGTTTTATTTTTATTTAGTGGCGGAAATAGGCTTCCATACTATATGATTTTTTGTTTTTTAAATTATGACAAAAAAAAATTATTCAATCCAGACTACCCTCATGTCAAGTGGCCTCGAGTGGTCAGTACCTGATCTGCAGGCCTTTACTCCAGGAGCACATGTCCTTGCGGAGCAGCAAGTTGTTGAGCGTGACGGAGCAGAAGACATAGAACTGCTGTTTGATGAACTGCCGGACCACCTCGTTGTCATTGCCATGCTGAAGCAGCGTGTAATAAAACACATCCAGCTGCTTCAGAATGGAATCCAGCGAGTAAGAGCTGTCCTCGTGGACACTGGACGTGCGCTTCCTCATTCCTGTGGGCTTCACACCCATCACACCTGAACAGTCTCCGTCTCCAGCATGGCTGGTGCTAGAATGAGGACAAGAGGGAATGATCTAGCAGAGAGTGTCTATTAAATATTAAATGTTTATAACTATATCATGCAGCGTTACCGATCTTGGGGTGTAAAATGTTTTCTATGACCCTGATGAGCTGCTGATAGATCTGAATAGCCAGATCACTCAGAACCTGGCGGTACTCAGAGAGGTCAAAGTTCGTCAGACAGTGTTCATTCTGCCGAGGCGTGTTGTGCTTTGTGTATGCCTGAAAGAGGTCAGGAAGAGATAACATTAAGTCAGCATTCATACAGCAGTAAATGATAAAAAAAAGTGCATTCTGGGATTGCGTTTCTCGTGAAGGACTTGTTTGATCACGACAAGATATTTAATAAATGCTGCTGCCAATTTTTTTTTTTCTTGAACGATCTTCATGCAAGTAGTATAATACTGATGTCTAACATGCTATCTAGGTAGGCAGCACACTAGGGTTTGAAACACAACACACAATCTACCTCCTCTCCACTGTACTGCCTCAGGCAATGTAAGAAGCGACAGGTGTTTGCCAACCAGAAGGAAATGGTTTCAAAATCTCCACGTTTCTGCAAAGATAAGTAAGTTCACAGCATGTTTTGTCAGATGTTTAACTGAAATAAACTGGACCAGATTTTTCATAGTAAGACTGTTTACTATCATTTCCTGACGGGAGAGAGTGTGTCACCTTCAGCACGTTCTTGATGGTGTTGATGGAGGAGTTCAGCAGGGTGGAGACCCGCTGGTCGTCGTTGGCGTAGTCGGCGTGCCGCAGACACATGAAGAGAATGTAAGCAGGCAGACCTGGCACCAGATTCACCGCCACACCTCTGGGTTTGAGCTCTGTGGATCAATGCTCAAAATGACTAAAAATCACTTTTTTCAATAGAATACAAGTAACAGCATTCAGCAAAAAAAGAAAAGAAAAAAAGCCTTTCCTTTTAATTTGGAATCGATACAGCAAAAGAAAGGAACTGTACACATCTGTATTGTTAAAGTTTCTCTGCTGGTTATATTTATGATGTAGGTATCACCTGTGATGAGTATCTTGAACAGTTTGCTCTCGTCTTCTCTCCTGTACTCCAGCATGCCTTGGAAATCCCTCTCTTTGCGAACGATGCTGACCGTTTGACCGCTCTCACCAACCGTGTTCTCCGGAGAGGACTGCTCGATATTAACACCTGCTGCCACCACCAAAAATATGAATACTTTCTAAATAAAAATTATCTTGGGATGCCACTGAAATTCATGTGTCAATTCATCTACGAAACTAATTAAAAACACTAAAGCATAAGCATTCAGTGTCAGTCTTTTAACTTGACAGATAATATTACTAGTTTGTATATTTTAAATGAGAAATCATTACCTTCAGCCTCCCCAAACTTCTTCATGTATATCTTCAGGTGTTTCTTTAGTTTGCGGACAATTTTGTCCTGTATCCCCATCTGCTGTAAGAGTTCCTAGAATGTACAGAAATCATTATAATACAGAAGAATACTTACTATGATATATTAAAATGTATATTTACCATATTTTGTTGCGTGAGGCGACTGATCTCGTGCTGCAGGCTTGCTTGTATCCGGGCATCATGCGGAAGCTCCAAGCTGTCTGACAGCATCTGCTGCTGCTGACCAAGCTCCGCCCTCAGCCGCTGAAGCTCCGCCCTCAAACCCTCCGCCTCCTTCTCATGGACTGTCCTGAGTTTGCAACTGCGACACTAGAATCCTGCAAAGAGAGAGAGAGATATTAAAATATCATCTAAGCCAGTGTTATTTTAGTATCAATGATATACTAAGGGTTTTTGTTAATATTTTTAATTAGATTTTATTTTTATATTTTATAGTTTTCATTATTATTAGTTGTTTTGTGTCATTTGTATTTGTCTATATAGCTTTCATTAAGTTCAAGTTTATTTTATTTAGTTTTAAATCATTTTAGCACTTCAACAAACTAAAAGAAAATGAGAAACGTCGGTAAGTTATATATTTTACATTATTTCAGCTTACATTTATTTGATTGTTTTTCTATTGTTTTTTTAGTAAAGCCTTTTAGTGCATATGATAGTCTCAATATTTTGTTTTATATTTTTTGTTTTTGTATAATTTCCTACGCAAATGATGCATGTTCATCAATACTCCGTATAAAAAAAAAATTTAAATAAAAATATAACACCCAGGTAGTTCATCATCTTCCCTAAAGGGG
>NC_039288.1:17076721-17209545 GCF_003368295.1 Carassius auratus
TTTGGGGTACAATTAGCAGTTGAGATAGATCAGGCAGGTTATTTGCGAATCTTTCTTTGGTGGCTGGAACAATAGTTCTGCCCAGACGGTAACGCTGAGCCATATAGTTAATATCAGTTATACGCACCATGCACGATACAAGGAAATGGTCTGTAATATCATCACTTTTGAGGTACCAATATTTATAGCAGTAAAGATCGATTCCATGCGATATAATTAAATCTAGTGTATGATTAAAATGATGAGTGGGCCCGGTGACATTTTGCTTGACTCCAAAGGAGTTTATTAGGTCAGTAACCGCAAGTCCTAATGTATCATTTGCATTATCAACGTGACTATTAAAATCTCCCATGATTAGCGCCTTATCAACTGTAACTAGAAGGTCTGAGAGGAAATCTGCAAATTCTTTTAGGAATTCTGTATACGGCCCTGGTGGTCTATACACAGTAGCCAGAGCAAGAGATACATTAGATTTCTTTTGCATGTCTGACAGAGTAACATTTAGCAGAAGTATTTCAAAAGAGGTTAAACCAGTATCCTGTTTTCTGGGGTAACATTGGAGAATATCACTATATATTGTTGCAACACCTCCACCACGACCAGTCTGACGGGGCTCATGCTTATAACAGTAGTTTGGTGGAGTAGACTCATTTAGACCAAAATAATCATTTGGTTTTAGCCAGGTTTCAGTCAAGCAGAGTAAATCCAAAACTATTATCTGTGATCATTTCATTTACAATAACTGCTTTTGGGTGCGAGTGATCTAATATTTATGAGCCCAAACTTTAAAAAATTGTTTTTGTTCATTTACTTTACATTTTTCTGGTTTAATTACGATAAGATTTTTTCTAGATCCTACATTATATTTATATTTTGACCTCACTATTTGGGGAACAGACACAGTCTTAATAGGTTTTACAGCGCAAGTACCTTTAGCATTTAAGCGGTTAGAACAAAACTCATCATAATGGTTATTTGAGAATTGTCTTACTAGTCACATGGAGCGAAGTGTCCTGGAGATGTTGTCAGAGAGAAGCTCCGCTCCATCTTGCATGTTGTATGATGAATCAAATCCAAAGAAAAAATAAAGAGAAAAACCACTGGACCTTCGTCAGGAAGATTGCATATTTAATATGAACATCTGTCCATGATAAAGGTTATTGAACCAAAATATAAGACAGGCACGACTTTTGTTTTATTTGTTTTAATGACTATATTAATGCTGTGCTTTAAAATCATGCGAGTTTAAATATAGGCATTATAGTTCAACATTTGGATTCTCTATACAAATAAGGATAACATATACAGACAAACTTTGCCTTGGTCAACAAGGCTTTATGTAACATTCAAAACACACAGTCCAGGCAGTATATTACATCCTTTTCTTTCAGGGCCATTCAAATGACTCTCCATTTGCATTCAAGATCCTGCTCCTGTCCAACCGATTCTGGCTTAAACTGGAACTATTAGTTCTCCTCGTGGCACTTCACATATTAAAAACTTTAAATCTAGAACAAAGAGGTTTCAGAAACAAAAATCGAAACCAAAAAAACCTTGATTCTAGAAATCTCCTTTTAGAATAATATTGTCAACATGAAAATCACATTTGACTGAATCCAGTTTCAAAGATTAGGGAAGTTAAATGGGTTGCACTCTACACATTTCATATTGATTTACGCAGAGAGGCTAAGCGTATGTCCTTTGCGTGTAAGGAAGTAGCGTTTGGTTCCGACAGTCCTGGACATGAGCACGAACAGATACGGATCCAGAGCGCTATGCAAGCAACACAGACACACAGCCACACTGAAGTAGATGTAAAGACTCTCTGTAAAGCCGATAGAAAGCATGACATAATGCACGAAATGAAGGCAGCTGCTCGGCCGAAGCACAAAACAAAGATAATGAAGTTAAACGTGCTAGCTCTGATATAAAGAGCCCAGTCTTGGTGTGAACGGTTCAGGTGCCAGATGATAGAAGTGTAACATGTCACTGTCACCACTAGAGGCAGGAAAAACCTACACAGGTCAAGCCTAAGTTATAATAGATAAGCCATTGGTAGTTACTTAAGCCAGCAGGGAGAACGTCGTGGCATGTGATTATTCCGAGATCTGTGATGCGGTAGCTTTGTTTCCACTAGGAATTCCGGCAGAAGGGCGATGATAAATACGATCCAGACGGTTAAACAACCCCATGTGGTCATTGAGCGCTTCGGCAAGCTCTTATAAAGGAAAGGATGAACCACAGCTAGGTAGCGTTTGATGCTAATGCATGCTAGTGTGAAAGCAGAGCAGTAAAGGTTTCCGTAAAAACAGGCGGTTGTGATACGACAAGCGGTTTCGCCGAATATCCAATGGTTTCCGCTGAGATGATAGTGCACCTTCAGCAGCAGGCTGAACAACAGCAGCAAGTCGGACGCTGCCAAGCTACAGTACAAAATAGCCGAAGAAATGGCCCGCACTTTGGTTCCAATGGAAACCAAGATGGCGATATTGCCGGGAATGCCGACAACGACGGCTATGATGTAGACGGCTGGGATGAACCTATTGCTCAGAGGTCCTTGGAGGTAGTTTGCCGTGTTGTTGCTTCGTAACTTGACTTCAACATCAACGGCGGATGGGTGGATGTTTGTTTGTGGGTCTGTTGTTTCGTTTGGAGGAGGAGGTACAAATGATTGGGGATGGCGTTCTCCTTGAAAGGTCCTCGGGCTGGCGATGACAGTGCTGTTTCGTTTGCTCTTCCCATCGCTCTTTCCTGCAAGTGGACATAGAGGAAAGTTAGACATAGGTTTATATATACAATACAATACAATACTGTTTATTTATAGCACATTTAATAAAACCAAAGTCGACCAACGTGCTTGACAGAATATGCAAAACAAAACAAGTCAAAAAGTTTAACAACAATAAAGCGCAAACTATAAAACACACACTGTAAAATTGATGAGGTTCACTAAAATAAAGAATCACTGCACAGCAAAAATTAAAGCTGTTTAAAATAAAAATTAAATGTCAAGGAGAAGAAATATTTTTTATTTTTAGTTGCAGTTATAATAAAATTAATAAAATTGTCTTGATAACTTTGAAAGTTGAGCTGTGGGTTTCTAGTTCCCAGCATGCTTTATAGGACTGGATAAATATTGTAATTGAGTGTTATTTAGTTGTTTTGTATACATTGTATATGATCCATCTCAAACTATTTTAAATCATATTTAAACTATGTGTATAAATATATTCACATGTATTAACTATTATTTAAGTGAACTGCATAACATTTTTGAAAAAAATAAAAAATCTTTTCATCTTAAATATGTTCATATACTTTTAAAGAGACCTTCTGTTGTGATTAATACTACTTAAAATTGGAATATTTAATATTAACTCATTAATATAATATTCACAAAATATAAACAATAAATATGTTTTTACTGTTTTTACTTTTGCTGTTTTACTGTAGTTGATCAAATCTGTTTGATTATAGATTATTTCAGAGGAATAGTCTTTAAAAGTGTTTCTTTATAAATTATAAATAAAGAAAAGAAAAAAAGATCCTATTCACGATAGTTGATAAATGTATTTATTTATTTTTAATAAGACCTGCTGTTGTGTCTTATTGCCTACCGCTTAAAATTGTCAACAGAATATTAATATTTATAAAATAACAAAACTATCAAATGTTTTACTGACGCTGATCAAATCTGAAATTATTTCACTGAGAAACAAGTAATGAATAAAAAAAATAGGCCTAAACTTCCACTCAATTTAATTCATTTATAAATCAGCTTAATTATTTTCGCAAAATGCTTCTTCCCGATATAATTCTGTATTTGTTATGGTGTTGAATTGTCAGTTTCTCTTGATGGTAGGCTAACAACAGGAAATTTGCTATACAGAGGAATGAACTGTTTGAAATTAAACAAATTTAAACACATTTAACATATTAATTCGCTTACCTTTAGCCTGGTTCGCGTTTAGAATAATTAAAGTTATCAAAACGACAAGAACAATTTTCCCCATGACTGAGAAACACGTCCAGTAGGGTCAGTTCAAAACGACAAGTCTCCACACGGTTTATCTGTGACTGGAATCCAAAATAAAGGGCGTAAAGACGCAAGAGCCGACTGTCTCTCACTCTCTCTCTCACTCTCTCTCTCTCTCACTCCCTCTCTCTCGAGAATAGCGGGAACGTTCCAAACAGATGACATCATCATCGCCCCCTCTTTTGAACCCCTTTCAGCCCTTGACATCATAATTACTTCTTTTCTTGATCGTCCAATACTTTATCCGCCTAAATTCTTAAAGGTGACATTCATAGTTTTTATTTATTTATTGCTCACTTGGTGGCCAAATAATACTTGGAAATGAAGGGGAAAAAAGTAAGAACTGTTGGTCCATCAGTAATTTCTGTTCGTTTTAAAACAAATATCTTGTTGTAAGTTTAACCATTCTCTGAAGGAAAGTAAATGCCTGTAGGTGAGAGATAAAACACTTTTAATCTGCCACCATCTGGACGTCTGTGTTTCACTTCCCATCCAACCCGCAGTGCGTTCTCTTTATTTGTTGGTTGCAGTCTGCAAGAGTTCTCTATGACACAGTATCAGATCAAATATGAATAATAAAACATGAGACATGATTTCCTGTTTATACAAATGATGAACTCGTACCTATGTAATTTAAGTAGGCCAGTCTAGCAAAACATGCATTCTTAAACACCCACACATATCCGCGCGCACACACACTCACACTCACACACACACACACACACACACACACACACACTTTTGATTTGATTACAGCCATAAAACCTTTTTACAGATTTTACATTGTGCTACTTTGTGCTAGAGTAAAACATATTTTTATACACATAATATTGCACCAAAATAGCTTGACGTTATCTACAAAAGAGATGGGATGCATTTTCTGCTCTCTTTTAAAGGAACAGTTCACCCAAAAGTTTGCTCATTATAGGACCAATGGATCCTCTGCAGTGAATGGGTGCCGTCAGAATAAGAGTTGATAAACAGTTGATAAAAACAGCTGATAAAAACTTTACAATAATCCACATGAATACGGTCCATTAATTGACATCCCGTGAAGTAAAAAGCTACATGTTTATAAGAAACTAACCATCATAAAAACATTTTAACTCTAAACCATCGACTCGGGATAAAATATGAGTCTATAACCCATAATAACACTTCATCTTAAAGAAGTCCACTGTTGTCCTCTCAAAATACACCCATATATTTGCCAAGAACTGTTTTCACTTGTAAACAATACTTAATTTGTGTATTTCTCTCCTGATTCAGACAAATGTCTTTTTCACTGTAAAAAAGTGATTATGTGTTTTATTCTGAAGTAACGGTTTGATGTAAAAAATTATGTTGATGGATTTTTTTTCTTACAAACATGCAGCTTTTCTTTTTACAAGACATTAACTGATGGACTGGAGTGGTGTGGTTTACTTGTAGATTTTTGTGACGTTTTTATCATCTGTTTTTATCAACTGTGTTTATCAGCTCTCATTCTGACGGCACCCATTCAGTAGGGGATCCACTGGTGACGAGCAAGTGATGTAATGCTACATTTCTCCAAATCTGATGAAGAAACAAACTCATCTACATTTTGGATTGCCGGAGGGTAAATTTTCAACTATTTGTAATTTTTGAGTGAAATATTCCTTTATAAGTTGATAAGATGATACATCGTTATGTTAATGCATGATTTTAGGATTGTTTTTTGTCCCCAAACAGCTAGAAACAGTTTTTTTTATCTCTCTCCAAAAAGCATATGCATAACTATGGGTGACTTCAGATCTTGTTTTTAAAACTGCTCGGTTTCTAGCAAAGTGATTTTTATTCAGTAAAGGTGAAAGGTGTCATTGTGTCCTGCATATGAGGACACAACAAATGACTAACACACATCTCCTGCTGCGAGCGAGCTGCGTGAAATTCATGCAAACAACTATTAAACATCAACATGCAAAAACCAACTAAACACCCTGCTGTTCAGAGTAAACATCTTGATAGAAAGCCTACTGATCTGGTGCGTCAGTTACCCTCTCGAACTGTGAGACTGGAGCACAGATGTCTTCTTTACAAACAGAGCACATCAGAAACAGTGGAAAATTTGTGCCTGGGGGCGATTTCCCAAAAATACGTACATTTTTATGGGAAAAGTACGTGGTGTTCAGAAGTGACACTAACACAAGAGGACTCCTGGAGGGTCACAGAGTGTGTTTACACAAGCATGAACTGGTATTTAAACAGATATTGCACACACAACACGAACAGACATGCATAGAGATGATGCATTTAACAGGACGGTGCCTAAATTCCTTACAGTATGTGAACATTTCTGAAGTTTGGGATTCTCAAACTTACTGAGAGGATTCACAGAGTTCTCTCCTTTAGCCTAGAAACAATTGACATCTTGTCTTAAATCATATTGCTAATGTAATTTCTTAATAATATTTTATATGATCATGTAAGTATATTAATAATGTTTCATTTTATGTAATACAACTAATAGACTCAACCCCATGTAATTTCAAATCTGTATTTATCTATTTATGCTGCGGAACAAAAAAAAGGAGATTTAAGAAATTATTATTATTATTTTCATACAACTGATATCAGTGGCAACCAAAAGAGTTTTGATTATGCTGTCATACATTCTTCAGAATCTTTTCTTTTGTGTTCTACAAAAGAAAGAAAGTCATACAAGTTTAAAATGACATGAAGAAAACTCATGACAGATTTTTTTAATTTTTGTGTGTGAATTATTCCTTTAAGAAATGTTTTACAACGTAATTTTGGTCAAATTATACAAATATACGAGTGATTTTTAAGCAAGTCACTTAAATGCAGTGCTTAAAAAGTGCAACTGGCAGGTGAGCACTCACAATGAGCTAGTTTAAGACTTTTAATACTTAATTTTATAGTTAATGACTGTCTAAACCAGGAGAAAAATCCCAGTAAAGCGCAGGCGCAGCCCTCAGAAGTCTAGAGAGCGTCACTCTGGATACAGAAACAATCAAAACCCAAACAAATCTGAGCTGCATCACTAACCAGCAGCTATGCTTCTGTTGAACATGTGTGGTTCGTTATTACATTTCTGAAATGGCGATTTCTCATGAACAAGGAAACATGTGGCGCCATCCCTCAGCAGACTTCAGCGTGTCCAAAATTAGGTATTATTCCAGACACAAAGGAGAGGTACGAGCTGATATTTTGTCTGCAGGCTTCTTAATTTTCCTTCTATGTGTATTAAAATAATGCTTATATTTTTAATTGTCTATTTTGTATAATGTATAATGGATTAGGTGGATGTTGTGTTGTCGTCTGTGCGTGTCTCAGGTGAACTGCTGCGCGTTCTCACCTGACTGTCACGTTCTGCTCACGTGCTGTGATGACGCCAGACTGTACCTGTGGAGCGCCACCAGTGCAAAACACCTGGCCACATTCAGCGGACACTCAGGTATCGTTAAGTGACTGGTAAATATATTGTGTTGTGTATCAATACTGTGGTAAATATATCGCAGTCGTAATAATTAACGTGGATAGCTGTGCATCTGCGTTTGCTGCGTGTTGCCAAGTCCGTGATTTTTCCACCGAATTGGGCTTCTTTAACACTTATGGCGCGCTGGTGACCCTATGTGATATTTATCCCAGGAATGCCATTGGGCTCGTTTTGTATTGCAATTGGGTGGGTTTTGTTGTGAATGGTAAAAAAAAAAAAAAGAAAAAAAAGAAAGTCGACTGCAAAAACTTGCTACCTAACTCACAAAATATATCAATATATTACTCACACAGTAGTATCTTAATGGAAATAGGATGCATAAACATGAAATATGGAGAATTGGAAAGTATGAAGATTATCAAATGCACAGTGCAAGAATTTTCTGTTCTGTTGCTGCTAAATGACATCAGACCTAAATGATTAAAGTCACAAATTGGGACTAAACACCTAAAAAAAAAAAAAAATCAGGAAAACTTGGTTGTTTATTGGTACATTAATACTTTCCTCATATAGTGCATGTTATCACAAAAATGTGTTTCATGAATTGATGAAATTAAAAAATAAATAAATAAGCCTATCTTGATAAAATATTTACTGGAGTAATTTTTTTTTTTTTTTTTACATGCCTTTGATGTATAAATATCAAAGTAAGTGTAAGCCTATCATAGTGAAGGAGTATCATTTTATTAGCAGAGCTCAATAACAGGGAAAAGACTAAATCCAGAACCAAGACGAAGCAATCCAGAACACAACAAACAGATTCATAGAGCACAGAATCCAGAAAAACTGATTAAAAACAAAAGACTACAATACAACACTTACAAAAGAGCAAAAATATACACAAGCATTAACGGGTCCATCCAGCGGTGCAATGTGGGTATGAAGTGTAGAATTGAATTTATTGTACGTGGGCACAAAGTTCAAGATTTTCTGTTTAATTATTTGTTTTGAAATAAACATGCAGGTCCTGTGAAATCCTGTGTTTTCTCTTCGGATGGTCAGCTGTTTGCGAGTGCGTCTCACGACCGTACGGTCAGAATCTGGAGCCGCTCCAGCACTGAATGCACACACATACTGACAGGTACTCTCAAATACTGATAAACTCCAATACTGATCTATCACAGGATTCACAGCTTCAGCAGCAACATCTCATCAGCATCAACCTTTGTTCTGTTTCATAATCACCATCGTTTCAGTCAAACTTTTCTTCGTTTAACATGTTACTGCTTGCCAGCTCACAGCGGGAGTGTGGAGACGGTGAGCTTCAGTCCGGACGGTCAGAGGCTGGTTTCGGGTGGATGGGACAACAGAGTACTCATCTGGAGGGTTCAGGTGACAAACACACACGTCACTTTACAGATCAGGAACTAATGTTTGAAACAAACACTTCCCTTTTCAAAAAAAGACTTCTGCAGAGAATAACGTAAATGGGGGACATTTGCATTCAACCAAACCAAACAAAACAAACACTTCCCTTTCAGAACAATGTTTCGAGAGGAAATAAATCTAGATTTTGAGCCATTTTTAGTGTGAGAAAAATATTAAGCATGATATTATAAAGAAAATGTTGTTTATAAAATGTAATAATTTTAAATATTTATATAATTTTAAATGTTTATATTTGGACATATTACTTTGTTAATATATTAAACTTTGTCTAATAAATATTATTTTCATTATTATGTTAATTTTTTATTATGTATATATTTATTATACTTAGTAATTATTATATTTTATATTATTATATATTTCATATATTATACTTCATATGATAAAATATTTAATATCTACTCTTTTATATATTATTTTTATTAGTTTATATATATATATATATATATATATATATATATATATATATATATATATATATATATATATATATATATATATATATATTTATATGTGTGTGTGTGTGTGTAATGTTCTTATTTATTTTCAAAATATATTTTGTTGCTTTTAAAGCCGGTACAAATTAAAATATTATCTGAAAAACGATTTTATAAATGTATATATGTATAAATAATATGAATAACATGATGGGTTTTAAAAATATAAAATTATAATAAAAAATATACAAGCAACACATACATATATAATAACTGATTAATTATTTCTGAGTAGAAAAAATAATAATGTTTAAATATTTTTGAGCATATTATTTAATATCTAGCACATTTTGACAGCTTTAAAAAATACATTGAAAAAATCCCATAGCATCCTCTTGCAACCCCATCGAGGTTTAGAATCAAGGAATCATTCATATCCATAACACAAAAAATAGTTTTGAGGATACTGATGAACTTTAATACTTATAGTTAAGTTTTTTCTTCATATCAGTAACCTTAATAATGAACTGAAGACATAAATGGTGTAGTGTTTCTGTAGTACCAGGTGCAGCTCATCAGTAATGTGTGTGTGGTGTTGTTTGATGTCTCAGAGCGGTGAGATGCTGGAGGATCTGCGGGGTCACACTGCAGCTGTCCAGAGCAGTGCCTTCTCATCAGACTCACAGAGTGTGGTATGAATCATCTTGTTTTGATCCGTTCAGCATGAGCTGCTTCACCTCCTCTCTCTGTCGTTCAGGCCACGGGCTCCTGGGATCGGACCGTGAGAGTCTGGAAACTTCTTGAGGAAAAAGAGGCTGTGACATTACAGGGGCACCTGGGAAACGTGGCCTGTCTCTGTTTCTCTGTCCGTGGGACGCTGGTGAGCTCACAAAGCTGATTTCTTATCGAGAGTGAGAAAAAAAAAGATGTTTCTCCTGAAAGAATCTCTTCTGCTCACAGAGGTTGTATTTTAAATCAAAGAACATTATTCATCCCAGGGGGAAATTGCTTTCCATGTTGCAATTGTTCTCAAAAGAAAGAAATAATAAATAAATAATAAGAAAGATAAAAATGAATAAATATATACCCATCAATAAATTAAAAATGAATAGAGACATACAAATAATAATAAAAGACTATACCTATAAAAACGGTAGTTTAAATCAAATGTAAAAATTAATTAGGTGCAATAGAATGCGTCAGTAAAATCTTGTGTATAATTAATCCAATGTGATCATGATAATTCATTACAGTAGTTTTATAGTGTATGTATAGCACACTAATCTAGTATTGATAAATAAGCAATGATAATAATAAATTGTATTGCACGTGAAAATCCCTTCTTGCACATAAATTGAAATTTCCATTGCACAAGAAAAATTACACATGCATTACTCATAAATGTCCCAGCACTTATAGAAAGGAGTTATGCAGCCTTATAGACACATGTATAAAATATTATTACAATTTAAAATAAGCATTATTCAAATAGATGTTATTTTTTTTACCATAATAATATTTCAATATTTGACTGTTGGTGAGCAAGAGAGACTTAAAAATCATTAAAAAATAAATAAAAAATAAACTTTTGAATGCTAGTATATTTCTGAATGTGTCCTGCGTGTTTCAGGCCTCAGGCTCATGGGACGGCACAGTGCGTGTTTGGTCACCGATGCATCACGCGTGTCTGTTTGTGTTGGGAGGTTGTGAGCGTGTTTGGGTCAGGAGTCTAGCTTTCTCCAGAGACGGACTGGTTTTAGCATCCATCGCTGAAGGCGACATGGTAAAACACACTCACTTATTCACACAGTATGTGTGGCAATGCTCGATATTGATTGGTTTGTTTATCAGGTGAGGATCTGGGATGTGACCTCTGGAGTCTGTCTGAAGAGGCTGCAGGTGACTGAGAGCCTTTGACTAGTAACATATTTGGTCACTTCACAAGCTTCATGGCATGTGTGCATGTGTTTTAGGGTCACAAGGACTCGGCATACGGCTGTGTGTTCACTCCTGACGGGAAGCTTCTCACCAGCGGTTCTGAGCAGCTGGATGTTGAAGAGGAGAGAAGTGAGAGTTTAAACACAGAACAGAACAGGACAGTAAAGAGTGACCACGAGGACGGCCAGGACATCGTGACCAACGGTGAATGAAAGCAGCTGTGGAAATGCATCCTGTTTTACTCAGATAATCAGCGATTATAAACTCACAGACAGACATCAATGGCTGCAGTGAGGTCTTCTGCACGTCTGAATCAACATGTTTATGAGATGAGCATCACAATGTCATAACTTTCAGTTTGGGTGCATAAGGATTGAATCGTTTTGTGATTGTTGGCAGTTTGTATGCATTTTTATTTTTTGTACTGTTTAGGAGGTAATCACCTTGTTTTTCACCTTGCAAAATTAAGCTGTTATCTGTCAATATGTGATATTTCTGATCAATTATTTAATATTTTACTATAAACTAGTGTTTATGGTAATAAATGTAAATTATAAATAGCAGTTTGCAACATCAAGCAGCAAAACAGACTATTTTGATACTGCATTAGTAACTGGAAGTGGATGACAATGGAAGGATTTTAATGATACTATGATACAATATTACATTATATAAACATTTTCATGTATTAACCATAAAGGCTGTGTGAAAACAGGTTATCAAATTTAATTGTAATTTTTATATTGTACTTTGTATTATACCATTGTTTTATAAGATTTTTTCACATCATTGTTATAAAGTGAGAGGTAAACTATATTTAAAATGACTTAACATCTGGAAAGTATTTTACATTTGTATTAAAAACACAATGTATAAACCCTTAAAAAATATAAGACCGATTTGATTTGAATAAAATTTTGGCTCTTTTAGAGTATCTAAAGTTAACCCTTTTTCCGTCATGCCAAGCATTTTACAAACCTGTTTTTTCCCCACAATCAAAATAACGTCAACATAATTAGGATTGCTAAACTTAAGTATTTTTAAGATTATCTGCACATACATCTTATTAAAATTAACTCCAGTCTGTATGAGTGCCATAGATTTATAACCATAGACAACCCTTGAAAAGGTTAACTAAAATGTAGTTTTCGATTTTTTTTTTTAAGTGTTCTTACATGTTTTAGTTTCACTCTTGGTTAAATAACTCAAACATTTTTAAAGCTGTAATGCAGAGACTTCCAGGGGGAAAAAGCATCACGTTCCAACTGATGTCAAAAACAAGTTCCACATGCAATCATCACCTCAATCATATTTCCCAAGAAACCTTATTCCTGCTTCAGAGACACACAGACTCAGGCGTCTTAATTCCACGGTGAGGTGTTTATTTTTTCAGTGATAAACAACAGTACAGCCTTTCAAGCCTTGACCGCGAACTTGCGGATGCCGTAGAGGCGGGACTTCCTCTGCATCTTCTTGGTCATCAGGTTCTGCTCGTGTTTTGTCAGCTGACGACGGATGGCACGAGTCTTCCTGGGCCTCAGGTCCAAAGGCTTGTACTTCTTCCCCTGAACATGAAGAGAGCAGGACTGTTAGAAACTACAAGATGGACATTACAAGCAGTCAACAAATCTAAATCTAGAAAACCACTTACACTTATGATATAATATATTACTTATTTCTATATATATATATATATATATATATATATATATATTTTATTTTTATTTTTATTGTTACACGTTTAAATCTGTTTTTATATTTGCATTTAAAAAAATTGTAACACTACTTTGCATTAAGCTTGGCACTTCATTTCAGAAATCTAGTTAGCGTTTCTAATACGGCTGAGGAAGTGACGGAAACCTCTCTCTGCTGATTTGTGGAATCAATCTCACTTTCTTCCTCTTTTGGAACATCATAGAAATGCTATTGTGGATTTATTTTTCTTTTGGACCAAATGGGAACATAATTAGTTGTAGTTTCCATTCATACGAGTGCTTCTGAGAAACACAGAGATATCACAAGAGTGGATTTAGAAATGGGATCAAAGAACCAAACAGTAAAAATAAATGGCAAGGTAATATAATGGAAAGTATAGCGTTTAAATGTACATAAAATGTGTGTATATAAGACTAGGTGTAAAAAAGATCTGGTTCTCTAGTAACCTGTCTTTTTGAATTAGACTACAGCTGAAGTTCATTAAATGATAGGATATAAATGATCTGTCGGCTGCTCACAGCAGATGAGCATCATTTAAAGACTCTGCCATGAACCGTCATGTTTCTTTAGCAAGAGAATATTCACACTAGCTCCACTTCAGCAGGAGGAGTGCTGGGTGATCGTCTTGCTGGAGTCTAAACAGACGCTCTGTAGTTCGGCTCTCATAACAAATCAGGTCATCTGAACACTGGAATGACTGATGGCCATTACAGCTTCCACATTAAAATCAAACTCTTCTAAATGTATCTGCTGTCAAGATAAACTGAACGGGTTTAAGTTATCATTAAATTTGATCTCATCTAAAAAATGTAAAGACTTCAAGGTGTTTCCTGCATTGAAAGAGCATTTTAGCATGTGTGCATTTAGGTGATCAGTGGCATTAAACTGACCTTGTAAAACTTCCTCAGATTCTCCTTCTGTGTCTGGTTGATAACTGTGAGGACTCTGGCGATGGACTTGCGGACAACGCGGCTGAAAGAGAGGAAACAATCATTAGAATGATGCTTTCCACTTAATTCTTCATCATCTTCAATTAATCCCAGAACAACATTTTTGACCGAAACGCGAAAGAATTGCGGCCACAAACAATTTCAAAACATGTTTCCAATGAAAGGAACAGACACACACAGGGTTCTGCAGATTTTATGTAAGATACACTGAAAACTACTTTCCTCTCAACCACTAGAACATAGAAACATATGGAAATTAACTTGTAGAGAGGTGAATTAAGACTTTAAGTCCTTTTTACGACCTGCAGAATGTGTGTGATGTGTATACTGAACGTCCTTGGATCAGACTACACTAAAGAAACAAAATACACACGTGTTCCCATCACACTAAAGCTGACATTGAAACATAGAAGGGCCCCAGATCATTATTCCTCCTAAACAGCACACGTCTCCAATAATCTGGATCTTCTGTAAACTGGTAAAGGGTGCGTCTCAATCAGCTCCTGTGCTCGTGAATCAGTATATCATGTACACGAATCTGCTCACTGGTTTGGTCCCTGGCTCACTGCACATTGGGACAGTGATTACTCAATGTAGAATGCCACAGTTGGTAATCAACAACAAGCAGGACCAATCTAAATTTTTCTCTTTAAACATCATTCTGCTACATTTAATTACATTTTTTTTATAAATGTTTACTAGATGTGATCATTACCTTTCTAGCAATGTGTTTTTGCTGAAATACTAAAAACCAGACATGTGTTTAAAGGGTTAGTTCATCCAAAATGAAAATGATGTCATTAATAACTCACCCTCATGTGGTTCCAAACCCGTGAGACCTCCGTTCATCTTCGAAACACAGTTTAAGATATTTTAGATTTAGTCCGATAACTCTCAGTCCCTCCATTGAAACGGTGTTACATGTTTCACTGTGAAACATGTCCAAAAAGGTAAGAAAATCATCAAAGTAGTCCATGTGACATCAGAGGGTCAGTTAGAATTTGCTGAAGCATTGAAAATACATTTTGGTCCAAAAATAACAAAAAATTATGACTTTAGCACTCAGACTTCAGCATTGTCTTCTCTTCCGGGTCACAACACTACTGACAAGTTTTCTGGAGCGCTCAATAACAAAGATAACACATCAGCAGCATCGTGAATGCACTCACAACAGACCCGGAAGAGAAGACAATGCTGAATAAAGTCATAATGTTTGGACCAAAATGTATTTTCAATGCTTCAAAAAATTCTAACCGACCCTCTGATGTCACATGGACTACTTTGAAGATGTTTTTTTATTACCTTTCTGGACATGGAGACTATACCGTACATAGATTTTCAATGGAGGGGAGAGCTCTTGGACTAAATCTAAAATATCTTAAACCGTGTTCCGAAAATAAATGGAGGTCTTACTGGTTTGGAACGACATGAGGGTGAGTAATTAATGACATCATTTTCATTTTTGGATGAACTAACCCTGTAAATCATCAATCACATATCCGGATATTACATAATTTCTGATATGGAGCATAGTGAGCACAAATGCTCCCTAGTTTTTGCAGTGCATTGTGGGATTTTTCAGGGAGCAGACTCTCCAGTGCAATGAAAGGACTCCCCTCATCAGTGTCCTGACTACTGAGCTCGTGAGCTTATCGAGACACAGCCGACTCCATCACTCACATCTTGGAGAGTTTGGATGCAGCTCCTCCCGTAACCTTGGCAACGCGCAGCTGGGAGAGCTCCACCTTCAGATCCTCCAGCTGTTTCAGCAGCTCCTCCTTTTTCTTCCCGCGCAGGTCTCTGGCCTTGATCTTTGCCTACAAAACACACATCACTCATTAGCATTTGAATCACATCAAACCATTTGTGTATTAAAGATAATTACTGAGAGACTACTGGAACGATGCACAGCTATCGAAAACTTACAAAAACATAGTTAAGTTTGGTTTACTTCAGAATCAGTTGTCTACAGCTAGCAGTGGTTTCTGATGTTTTGGAAACGCATGTCTGTCAAACTCGTTCAGTCTAGACATATAACTTCCACTTCTATTCGACAGCTGTTGACTACTGCAAGCCACAATATCCAAACCAACTCCATAATATTAACTTTATGTATCCATAACCACAATTACAGCTGTCCGCTACGCTAACAGGCTAAAGTGCACTACTGGGACTTCATCTACCGATGCATCGCGTCTTCACTCAAATTTCACTTTAATCCATGATTATAAATATTCAAATACCGTGCTCAAACTCTCGCCCCCAAGTTGAGGTGTAGTTTAAACTCTCTCTCGGTATCGTCTAACACGTATAACGCACAGGATTGATTCAGATTGTTCGGTTTCAGTAAAATCCTCACCATTTCTCTCGATGGCTGCCACAAGAAAGGAAGTCGCAGAGGTCACGTGGTAAAATCTACCGGGTCACGGAGGAAACTAGGGTAGGGAATATTAACTAATAAACCATTATGTTTATTAGACAATTGTACCTGTTAAAATAGGCTTACGTTTTCGTAAAAATAAATAAAGAAAAACACAGTAAAAAAATACTTTTAGTATATTATTCGGTCGATGGATTTGATTGACAGCTCATGGCTCCGCCCAATCTCCCGGAAGACTTCGTCAACCATCATGGCGCTCGCGAGAAGTGTCTACAATCTGCTCTTCAGAAGAACATCAACTTTCGCTATAACCATCATGGTGGGAGCTGTGGTCTTCGAGAGGGTGTTTGATCAGGCTGGAGAAGCGATGTTTGACAACATTAATCGAGGGGTAAGATATCTTTCGACTGATTTCGGTAGATTTCCTCATGACCCACCGATAGACTGACCTTGATCAGCCTACTTGATAACAATAACTAAATATTTATAGGGATGAAAGTATAGGATGTATATATATGGTTATATAAATATATGTATGTTGTCTTTATAATATAAACAGTTTAATGCCATTACACTGTAATGCTAATTTATTTTTTATCTGGAGTGTCTGTACAATCAGATGTGCCATGCATGTAGTAATGCAATGTGTTTTGCTCACCCTGTGTGCTGTCATTCAGTTGAGTATTTTCTTTTTGTAGAAACTCTGGAAACACATAAAACACAATTATGAACAGAAGGATGAAGAATAATGATGATCTTGTGGAGCGTCCTGTTTCCTGATGTGACCTAGTTGGACAATCCACTGCTTTTACAGTGTGCTACAGCCGCTGTGTTTCATCTTCCAGCCGGATTGTCCTGGGGACATAGACAGAGACTCTTTAAATGTGATGTGTCCGCTTGTCATTGTGCTTTATACCACATTCTTCACCATTTATAAATGTGTTGCTAACATAATTCTGTCTGAATAAACCCAACGACCCAGAATCGTTGAAATACGGTGGTTCTTTTGTGTGCAATGCAAGAAGAAATTTCAGGCGATGTTTTTTTTTTTTTCAAGGTTTAAAACAGAGTACAATTTTAAAATGAATTAATTGAAGTCTTGCATTGATGGAACTGCTATGTATTCTCTTCAAGATCTCAGACCGAAATTTCTGCCTCCATTTCCCAGGCTACCCTAAGATAATCAGAAGATTTAGTAACCTGTGTAGAGAACAGGGAAACTAATTGGGAAACCATATGCACAGAATCTGGGGCTTGTCGCACTCGATTACAGAAACAATGCTCTTCTTTCTGAATCCTATAGTCAGAAAAAGTCTGATGAGCATAATGTCGAATTTGCAAATAACGAAAAACACTAGAATAAGTAAGATGATATTTACTAAGAAGATGGTCAAAGGAGAAAAAGTGACCATCTTTGTACAAAGTCATTAAATGTGGAAAGATCCTTATTATTCCACGCTTGAAATGCTCTATCATTCAAATGGGAGACTGAAAAAAGGGCAGCGTGCCACCAAGGAATGTCCTTAAAGAGCTATGCACTACAACATTTTTTTGTGATATTCTTTAAAGGAACACAAATTGGCTAAAGCAGGGAGAGAACTTTCGTTTACAGAATGAGATTCCATAAGAATCCAGAGTATGTGCCGCATTCTGATCAGAACAAGGAAAGCCATCATTCCAAAACATCAAATCCATAACTTTTCCTGCCCAAAAATAAAGTTGTAAAACTGCCATTGCCAATCCACTCAGCTCTTTCAATTTTTTCTAAACAAGCCTTAGAGATGCGATGTGCCTTATAGCCCCAAATAAAATGATAGAATCTAGGTTTCTAAAGAAAGATTTTGTCAGATAGATTGGTAAATTCTGAAACAAAAATAAAGACCTTCAAAGGGCAAACATTTTTCTAGCATTAACATGGCCAATTAGAATCAATGGCAAGATCCTATATTTTTCAATGGTAGATTTTAGGCTCTTTATTGCAGCCATAAAATTAAGCTTAAATATGTATTTTGGATCTGTGGGAATAACCAAACCTAAAATAAGTAAAATGACCATGAACAATTTTAAAAGGGATGGACAAAAGCCTTTCTGAAGAAATTAACAATGTTCGGACCATAAACCGTCAAGTTCAAAAGGGATAAAATTTCAGGTGATGTTTGATTTTTAGTTATTTCCCGTAAACCACCGCATATGAGTGAAAATATTTTACTTCTAGTGTTTCTGCTAAAATCACGCTGAAACTTCCAACAGAAATAGGGATATATTTCTCTATTAAAATAACTACTATATATATATACCATTCATTTTATGGTATTGCAGGTATGGTTTTCTCTAGACTTTTCCATGGACCACCATCACTAATTTTTGCGCACGATTAAGGGTATCCGTCAGCCCGCTTGAGAAGCCCTGTGTCAAAATACAGAGCGGAACGTTCACGCGCGCACAGTTTGTGCACGGAGCCTATTGACGTAACACACGACCGAGCGTTCCGTCAGCATGCTTGTCTCATGGTGCAGCTGTAGGTAGTTATTTTACAAATATTACTGTTGAATGCTTTTAAAGAAATATATTCTAACAGACTGATAGATATAGATACGTTTTACATATATAAATATTTATTATTTTCCGCGTTAACATGCGTGTCACAGGTCTGTTTTAATGATATAAAGCGTCAAAATAACATGTAAACATTTGGTCAAATTCATGTAATAACAGAAAAAGCTGGACAGCACCTTAGTTTTTCTGATTGTTCATTAGGTTACTTAAATAAAACCTTAGGATGTCTAAAGTTAAACTGAAGAATCACGCTGAAAGTGTTCAAACTAATGGTCAGAAGAAGAAAAATAAACACGATAATGATAAAAAGACGTTTTTCTACGACACAACGACAGTCAGAAATAAGAAGACGAAACCAAAAAGTGTAAAGCCAAGTGTTATGCCCCCTTCAAAAGTTGAAGAGTATTCGTGCAACTGGAAGACGTTACTGCAGGTAAGAGCAGTTATTTACCATGGTAAAATCATACTGAACTCCTGTATTACTGATTATCAATGAGAAATGCATGCTATTTGTTGTAACATTTGGTGTGTGTGTGTGTGTAGATTCTTGCTTCGAATCCTGAAAAGAAGGATGAAGACACAAAACAGGCAAAAACCACAAACATTAAAGGAAAGCAGCTTCAGAAGACACCGTCAGTTTCCAAAGACTCTCATAAACCAGATAAACCCTTCAAAAAACCTGCTTTCGAGACGTCTGGAAGAGCAGAAAAAGATGGATTCCAACAGAACGGAAAAGACTCCACCGGACACAAACAATTCAAAGCAGAGAAGAGGAAAAGAAAGGAGGAAAAAGAGAAACCGATGAACAAAAAGAAGAAAGTTGAGGAGGTGGAAATGAAAACCGCAGAGTATGTGTGTGTTTTAGTGCTGCTTCGTTTCATATGACTGTCCTGTGGAAGCTTGTTTAAAAAAATATATATTTAAGTTCATATCTTACAACTCTTAAAAAAAAAAAAAAAAAAAAAAAAAAAACAAATTCAGAATTGGGAGTTATGAACTCTCAACTGCAAAAAAAAAAAAAAAGTCAGAATTGTGAGATGGAAAAAAATTGCAATTAAGTTTTTTACTTCTATGAAAAAAAAAAAAATGCAAACTCGGAATTCATAGAAATAAGCCAAAAATGCAACATGAGTTTTGAGGTGAAAAAAGGTCTGAATCGCAAAATATGTACTCAAGATTCTGAGATAGGAAAAAAGTAATAATTGTGAGACATAAACTGGTCGTAACATAAACATTGTATAATTTTTAAACTCCTAAACTTGATCATCATTGTATAATGGATTCTCATGCTAAAATCTAAATTTCATGTTGTATTTTTTTTCATAAATATAAACTGTGAAACAGTAATATTATAAACGTATAAAATATTATTTGGAAATTTTCTTACATTTTCTTCTTACTATAGTACTGTTGTTTAAGCTTTATTTGAGTTCCTTCAAATTCAGCTTTTAAAAAGTCAAAATTGTGGAGTGTAAGCTCAAAATATGCAAAAAGTCAAAATTAGAAGTTATGAAGAATAAGGTCTGAAACGTCTGATTTAGAGTTCAATGGCGGAAACAAGCTTCTATAATGTCTTCTTTTAACACACGTTTGGTCTTAGGCCTGATATCTGGTTCGATGATGTGGACCCGGATGACATCGAGGCTGCGGTGGGGCCCGAGGCTGCAGATATCGTACGGAAGCGCAGCGGGGTGCTGAAGTCCAGTGCAGAAGTCACAGAGAGCGCGCTGGTGAAAGAGCACGCGTTTGAGGGGTGAGACACCTGCAGCTCTCTGGATACTCAGTCAGCGCTTTTGAAGGATGTCCACTAATGGCTCTTGTCGTGATGGTGATTTCAGATTGACCCGGGCTGTTGCTATGGACTGTGAGATGGTGGGCGTCGGGTGTGATGGCGAGGACAGCATTCTAGCACGAGTCTCCATCGTCAACCACTTTGGGAAGTGCATCTATGATAAATACGTCAAACCCACGGAAAAGGTTACGGACTACCGGACGGATGTCAGCGGCATCAGACCGGCGGACATCAAAAACGGTCAGGATCCCTCATAGCAGAAACGATACGATTGATTTTCTGTATTGCATTTGAAATATACAGTATATTCGATGAAATAGTTGTTTGCATGGATTAAGAATGGAGTAAGAAAGTATTTTCTCAGAATTCTGAAATTTCTGACACAATTTTGTCTATTTTATGTCATTTAGAATTTGCAGTGAATATAAAAAATTTGTGCATTTTTTTTATATGGAATCGCAGGTTTATAACACAATTCTGACTATTTCTCACAAATCTGAATTTATTTTAACATCTTGCCATTCTAACTTTTTTTCTCTCAGAATCGTGTGTTTATAACACAATTCTCACAATTTTGACTGAACATCCCAGTTCTGGCTTTTTCCACAGTGTCAGGTTAATAACACAATTCTGACTATTTCTAACAATTCTAATTTTATATCTCTCAATTTTAGTTAATTTTAGTTTTTCTCAAATTATGTGTTGGACAAAATTCTGAATGTACGTTTTCACATATTTATATGTTAATATTTCTGTTGAAATATGCATTTTGTGATGCAAATGATGAAATTAGTTAAGCCTTAAACTCAAAATTCTGAGAAAAATGACAGATTGTGAGAGAGAAATTCACAATTGTGAGATTAATAAGTCATGATTACCTTTTGAATGTTTTATTCTGTGGTAGAAACCGGTGTGTTTGAGATGATTTATTGTTCTTCATGTGATTTGACAGGTGAGGACATCAAGACAGTCCAGAAAGAAGTGGCTCAGATTCTGGAAGGAAGAATATTAGTGGGACACGCCATTCACAATGATTTAAAGGTACAGTACACACAAAAAAAGGCCATTATCATGCTCGTATTGTTCTAAACCTGTATGCTTTTCTGTGGAAAAACAAACATCAGAAAAGCGCCAAACCGAGCTCTATAACAGCAGACGGGATTGGAATGGCATGAGAGCGAGTAATGATAAGATAATACTTTACCTGATGTCCGCTTCATTTTAAATATCTCTGTCTTGTTCATAGATTTTGCTGCTGGATCATCCCAAGAAGATGATCAGAGACACACAGAAATACAAACCATTTAGGCAGAGAGTAAAGGTATTACGGGGAATTTGATAGACATTATTAATAAGAAAATATGCAGTCAGTGAATTAAAGTCATCTTAATTGCCAATGTCCTCTTGTCGTCTTCCTCAGAGCGCACGTCCTGCGCTGCGGGTTTTATGCAAAGAGATTCTCAATGTTAAAGTCCAGCAGGGTGAACATTCATCTGTAAGTCTCTCATCAACATCCAAGACAAATGAAACGCTCTTCTTTGATCAATATAGAGTAAAAAAAAGATCTATACTTTAATATCGTTGCTGTCTCATTTGATCAGTTTAATGTTGTGTGTGTCTCATAGGTCCAGGACGCACAGGCCACTATGAGGTTGTACACTCTGGTGAAGAAGCAGTGGGAGGCGGAGCTTAAAGCAGCCCGGGGGGGTACATTTCAGAAGAGCCCCCGAAAACCCAAAGCTTCTAAAAACCAGAGCAAATAAACTCGGATCAGCCAGTAAAAACTCGTCAGACTGAAACTGAACACGGATCTGAGCGGGGAACTACTTTACTGACATGCTTTGTTCTGGAGCAATACCTTCTGATGATGATGATGATGAACTGTGTTTAATACTCCTTTCTGAATGTCTCTCAGTTTGTAACAAGTCCCAGCTTCTGTTATTTGATGGAGGAGACCATCAAACCGTTCAGAATATCAATAAATACGTGTAACTGTATTATTGAGCCCTTTTTATATCAAGTAATTTAAATGTCCATTTCCCATCCTGTTCAAAATTACATGACATATATAATTATTATATCTGGAGATTTTCCATACCTTTCAGTCTGAACTGCTATTAAAGTCTCCATACTTGATGGCACAATGTGTTGATTTATTTTCTCTTAATAACTATACAAAAAAATTAAAATCCCCCTAAAAGTACATTTTATCCATTATAACTCATCTGATTCATGAATATTCAAATTAGCCACGCCCCCAGCAACTCAAGGGTCATTATCTATGTTGTCAAACAGCTGAAAATGTTTTGCTAATCTTACACAAACCATGTTCTTGTGACATGCTAAGGATATGAAAAGCCCCACCCTGCAATTTGGCTCGCAGAAATGGTGGTGATTTATGAATTTGAATATTTTGTCTTTAAGCATATTAAAATTGCCAGATCAAAGACATGATCAAACAATGTTAAAAACTTTTTTTAACCACAGGGTCTTTAAACGTAATAGATAAATCATAGTTTAGATTAGAAACTGTTACATAGAACCAGAACAAGCATGCAAGGAGGTCAGAGACAAATGTCTTTATTTAGCTCATGGAAAAACAGAAAAAAATAATGCTTTTACACATCGCAAAGTCAGTTAGTTACATGTGACTGATCCAACACAAATACACAGAGGGACAAGATCACTGCTAAACAGCTAATGACAATCAAGTTTAGGTTGTGCCGAAAAACTTCAAACCTTTTTTCAGCCAGTAATGTTGTGTTTGTGAGATACAGAAGTGTTTAGTAATGTTTTCACATTCAGGAGATGACAGAACTAGAGTTTCAGCTTTGCTTCCAAAAGTTAAAGATAAATAAGTTAATTCTGCAACACGTCTATGTGGACGAGAGATTTGAGCTGGTTTGTGTGCTGGTGAAGTATTGATTCAAATAGTTTACAAGCTTCAGATGTGTTACTGGAAATCATTTTACCAGCTGAACATTTCATGCAAGGTTTTGTCTTACACTTTAAAAAATGGTGAAAAGTTTAGTGAAAGTATTTCATAAAAGCATGTGAGCATCTAAAAGGATGAATCTCACAAATATGCTCAGATCACATTTATGTGAAAACCTGATTCTGCCATGAGACTTTTTTTCTTACAATTTAGATTTTTATTTTTTTTTAATTCGGATTAATTTTTTTGCCATTTGTTTTCTCAGATTTTTTTTTTTTTACTTGCAATAAAAGTACTTCTCACAATTTTTCCCCCACAGAATACAAATTATTAAAGGTAATTGTGACTTTTTAATATTAATATTTAATATTTCATAAGTGTATCTTTTTCTCATTGTTACAAGTTTATACCTTGCAATTCTTACATTTCTGATTAAAAAAATTAAAATAAAGAAATAAATGCTATTACCCTTTTTATCTTTTCATTCAGTAGTGGAAATAGGTTTCACCCTAAAACTATAATGTTTATTTTACACTTTGAAAATGCATTTGATGTCTGCATTGCAACGTAATGACAATTAAGCAAATCATTTTAAGATTCCAACCATGATTTATTTAAATTCTAAGTTTTATTCTTGCAGTACAATTGTTGTATTTAAACTGAAATAAATGTGCTTAATTGTCATGAAAAAAAAAAGCCTTGTGGTTGAAATATGATCCAGACGTACTTGACAGAGTTCATGAAATTCTCCCTTACAGGCAAAAGCCAGTAACAGTGTAAACACTAAGGTAAGAACGTGACCTCTGACCTCCACATTATAGTTCTTTTATCTTGTAGTTTGTAGCGTTGGCTTTCATACCATCGCTCAGTGCTGAGACTGGCTCAGAAAGATACAGAAACAAACATCACGTCACTTTCGTTCCAGAAAAAAGAAGCCCTTCTTCAGTGCAGCAAGAGACGCATGGCTTTAGAGGAAAGATCGAAACACACACACACAGGTTCCTGGAGATGGAACGTAATGTTAAACCACTTGAAATGCACTTCATCATTCAGTTAAAACACTCACACGAGCTTCTAAACAGACTTCAATCAGGGCAGCGTCAGATTTCCTTTCTGACAGGAGTGAAAACGAGGCTGTGAGGGACTGATTTTACTGCTCTTTAGCAACGAACCGATTGTTCAGCTGATGATACGTCTTTGCACATAAACGTTCATGATCTAGGACTAGTGCTTGCTGTTGTAAAGAGTGTAAAAGTCTGTCCCTCACAGCCTCGTTTTCATCCGTTAAAATTTAATATGGCGTCCAACCTGATTAACGAGCGTAGATCAGACTCTCAAATAACAAACAAAGAAAGTGACTGCGAGATTTTAGAGCAGCGTATAATAAAATGACATTCCACCGTTTCTTATGAACACCAAACATGCTGCAGCAAAGGATTCTGGGTAAAGGCCTGTTAGAGGTACAAATAGACGCACAAACACACTTAGTTTTGCTCCCTGCAGAGGTCCTGGAATCAATTAAACACGTTTTGTTAACATGCCTACACATTAAAATACAAATAGGTTTGTTCTTTTACAAGATTTACCAGTCACAAATGTTTTTGAAACTAAGAATTCTGGGAGAAATCCCAATGGCCAAAAATTCCAATCCCCTGCGCAGAGTCGCTGAAGTTAATTTTTGTACTCCAGCTTTGGGTTTTGTAAACCTAAAATACATCAGTTTTTTATAAAGAAGGATGAAAATAAAATAAATACTTGAAACAAATGTGCGTGAGAGCACAGCTGAAACAATTCACTTAAAACCCATTTTATTAAATAAATCCCACACTAACAACCAGAGAACTGCTTTGTGCTGACTGACTCACGCTGTCAGAGGTCAAAGGTTAGCTTAAATACATCCCAACAAACAGGTGACAGGTGAAGCGTCTAGTTACTTGAAGGGAAAGAGAGGGAAAGAACGGAACGGAGGTAGAGGAGCTTCACGGCAATGAAGCGTCTGTCGGTCTCTCTTCGTCGCCCTGTTTTTGATGCTGCAACCGGGCGTAGCTCACCGCGTCACCTCTAAAACACAGGAAGAGCACAAACCTCCATCAGTTCGTCAGTAATGGCAAAATGTATAAGGTTACTCAGTGAAGAAATGCTTTTTAAGTAAATGCAAAAAGGCCCTCACTTCTTTCCCAGTGATGCGAGTCCGTACAGCACTCCTGTAGAAAATGCGATGGCGTTCCCAAACAGAGTTGTGATGGAAAAACTCAGAAAGACGGGAAACAGCGCCATCCTGAGGGGACAGAGAGAAATCAGCGTTAATTCTAATCCAAGAGATAAAAACACATTACAATAAATAATACACTACTGTTTGAGGTTTGGGGATGTGTTTATTTTTATTAGGAAATTATTATTTTATTAAGCAAGGCCACGTTAAATTGATCAGAAATTACGGTAAATATATTTATGACGTTACAAAACCGTTTCCACAAAAATATACAAAGCAGCACAACTGATTTCAACATTGATTATAATAATCAGAAATGTTTCTTGAGCAGCAAATCAGCATATTATGATTTCTGAAGATCATGTGACACTAAAGACTGGAGGAATGATGCTGAAAATTCAGCTGCACATCACAGAAATAAATGACATTTTATAATATACTCAAATAGAAAAGAGTTATTTTAAATTGTAATAATATTTCACAATATTGCTTTGAAGTGTATATTATAGTTAATATCAAATGTTTGTTATAGTTCATATCATGTTTGTTCATAATGCATTAAATAATGTTAGGTTATGCATCTTATAAAAGGTAAAAATGTATTTGTAGGCTATAAACAGAAATGTAATGTATTAGTATTGTTCACTGGGGTCTAGAGGATCAGTGGAAACGTTTACAGAAAAACTGTGTATTAATGTAAACAGATTTAAATAAATAAAGTTCTACAATGAGTAGAAAAACAAGAATGCAGCTTCATAGAAACTTAAGGGAAACTAATGTAATCGAGAATATTTATTAATCATTGATTAAAGATTGATACAACGTTACACTAACATTTACTGACGTCATTAAAAGATAAGGCTTTTATTTGATAATTTTACACAGTTACACCTGTTGTGTACAGATTTCTCCTAGAAGACAAAAACGGCTCAGTGGACGCTTTAGCTTTCAGAGCTGCTGTGTGTCCTCTGGATGAAGACCACTTCTTGTTTCACAGTAAATCTGTATTAGTTAGTCAATAGCATTGTCTTCATTGAGCTGCACTCACCCGCAGTAAAACAGTGCTTTCTGCCAGGGCTTCAGACGGTCCGCACGCGCCGCAATGGCATTCGCAAACTCAACGAACTGACAGCAGAAGGGCACCTCACACAGGAACAACACAAACGCCGTCAACCTGAGGGAAGGAAAGAGAGAGATAGTTCACCTTCTGAATGGCTTGGATACTACATTAAAAAACACTGAATGAATGAACCGAAACGTAATTTCTTACACCATCCAAACTCCAGCCGCGATGTTTAACGGATTCACCGTGACACAGTTCCAGATGCCCATTGATGCACATGCTACAAAAAAGACAGAAATGTGTTATGTTTTTGAGAATAACATCGATATTTGTAATCTAAACAATAAAAACATTGTTTGGTGGGATTTCAAAATGGGTTTGATAACCTCAAAATGACCAAATATTTCCTCATATAGCCCATGATTTCCCAAGCTAATAATGAATAAAATAATAATAAAATAAAAATTTATATAATATTAATATTATATAATATTATATAATATTAATATAAAAATATCACTTGATTTAAAATTAAAATAAAATACAAATATTTTGAAATAAACACAATCAATCCAACGTTTACTAAAAAGATTAAATATATTATAAAAATAGTTTTATTTGTTTACTTTCATATAATGTGACCATTAATCAATATCATCAATATCAGAGAACTATGTATATGCAATTGTGTTGTACAATTATTGAAATATTAACTAAACAAAATATAATAAATAAAAATATATATTTATTCATTAGATATATGATTAAACACTTCCAATACAGTGGTCAGGATCAACCTTCACATCCTGTTTTATGCTAAAGATTAATCTGCGGGTTGTAATGGAGGTTTCAGATCGAGACCGGAGCATGTAGGTTTATGTTATGTCTGCTTCAGGAACTTGTTATACTTGTTGTTTAGAAACAGAACAATCAGAAACCCACAGGAGAGAGCAGCTGGATGACTGGAAGGAATGCAAGCGTTTGTTAGGTTTGATGAGCAGCTGCTTCTGTCATCTGTGTCTCAGCAAATGTAGACGAGAACAGAGAGCTATTGATGCCAGCTGACACACACACACACACACACAGATTACTGCTGGTACAACAGTGTGTGTGTGTTCAGATCTAGTGTTAGCACAATCTTTGTGTCTAATGAATAATACCGAACAGAAGTGATTAAGTGTATCCCCCTGCAGCTAAATCACTCAATATCAGAACACAGTCAGAGACAGACAGGATGTGTTTCCACTGGAGAAGCGGTTTAAACTGGGGTCTGTACAAATGATTTCATTTGTTATTTATAAATATTTAAGAATTAGAAATAAAATTAGAATAAATATTGGATTCATACATATACACATATACATATACACATATACATATATATATATATATATATATATATATATATATATACATACATATATTGATCCATAAAAAATTAAACACACACACATACATATATATATATATATATAAAATAGTATTTTCATGGATCAATCTAACAGTACTATAGACCTATATATATATATATATATATATATCAAAAATGTATTTTAATCTTATTTCTAGTAATACAAACAAATAATAAAAATATGTTTTAAATACAAAAAAAATATTAACATAAATATTTAAATAAATAATAAATCTAAAAGTACTATAATGAGTAGAAAAAACTATGTAAAATACGTAAAATAACGAGAAAAAAACTAAAACTCAGAAACGTAACTAGAAATTTTGCAAATAATATTTTTCATATATATTTATAGTATTTATTTTTCACAGAATAAATAAGAAACTAAATAGATGGCTGTTAAAAGGTAGGATGGAGTTCGTATTTGAGGGTCTAAAGCCCCTAAAGGATTGAAAACCCCCGCACTAGAAAGAGAGAGAGCGTGTTATTCATAACATATGTTGACTCTAACAAAAGACACAACAGAACAAAAGGATGAGAAAGAAAAGAGCAGAAGAAGAGAAAGTTGCAGTTGCTATGACACCTGTGTTACCATGACAGTGTCTGCAAAAAAGAGCTCACACAATCCACTCCAGCATCTGAGTTTATCTCATCATATTTATCTCAACACGATGGATTAAATGGGCTTTAATCACTATATGTGATCCGCACTTTAATACATAATACTGAATTATATTCATATACCAATACATCTGCATGGTACCCCAAGAATAATACGGTATAACCCTGGAAACATAACTGTGGTACTTATTTGTAAGTGTTGATTCTCCATGACAGAATTTCTGTGTTTTCTATGAGAGTCACTGTCTGAAGATGATTGATTGATTGATTGATTGATTAGACATGTGTTTGTTGAAAGCAATCATCTGATCAAATGTATTGATTAACAGAGTGAGACAAAATGATAAGCATATGCTGGTCTATATGATATTGGGATTGATAATAATCAGTAATATGGTAATATGCTAATTAATAAATAAATATCCATGCTTGAGTAAAATAAACAAATAGATCAAAATAAAAATGAAATGTATTTTGATTTAAATAAATGAGTGGGAGTAAATTCAATTCATAGATTAAAATTAATGTATATACTGATTAAAAGAAATAAGGTTCAAATAAAATAATATAAAAATTAAAATAATATACAATTTCATCAAAATAATTAAACAGATTAAAATAAAAATTATATGAATTTTTTATTAAAATAAATAGATTAAAAAAATATATAATTTTATTTAAATAAATAAATACTACATTTAACAGTTCAGCACTATAGCGAGTAGAAAAATGTAATTAACGTAACAACATAACTGATTTTATATAAGTCGCTTTGGATAAAAGCGTCTGCTAAATGCATAAATTATTATTATGAATTATTATATATGTGTGTATTTATGTATGTATGTATAATAATTTTAATAATGTTTAACAAATATTTATAATCATTTTTCACAATATAAATTTAATCTTGCCTTTTAAATTGGGGTCCCTCACACATAGTAGATCATATTTAAAGGTCCTTGCATCTGAAAAATGTAAAACCAATGTTGTACTCTAAGGAAGTGATTTCACTATCTTAACATGATCTTTGGTTATTTTGATATGCTATAGTCAAGGATGTGAAAACACTAGAAGTCCAGCACATGTCATGTGACTGTGTTGTTGGTTGTAAGACAGTATCCTTGTTGGAAAGGTTTCAAATACCATCACACACGGACACACCTGTCTATTCTGCATTGTACAGCCATATGGCCACAATCACGTGTGATGATACTCACATATGCCACCCAAGACACCGGCCAGTTTGCAGATCCAGCGGTACCACCAGGACATGCCATCGTCATCTGTGACAGTTTTAGTTGGAGCTGCCGCTTCCTCCGAGCTCATTTTCCACCGTTAAATTATTCAGACTCCCGGTGTCTAACTTATAACTCACCGGCAGCTGCAGTACCAGCGGCGGCCTGAGGGAGTCGCTTTTTCCCCGACGAGAACAATGGCTTGAAAGTATATAGCCGATTGTAATGTGTGCTGAATAAACAAATTGCGTAATAAAGTTATCAAACAATCGGCATTCCAAAATATAACTGAAAATAAAATATATTTTAAAATCATCCTAGTTAAAAAATAATAATTCTGAAAGGACACTGTTGTAGCGTTATTTATCTGGTCTCATTATGGTGTTACAGAGGCAGAAGGCAGCAAACCATCAGAATATAATACAAACCTCTCAGAATCGCTGTCGAATTTCGTCTTCGAGTCAAAACGGGCCGCTGAATCGGTGTCCTCAAGAGTGAAATAATCTTCTGGGTAATGTCACTTTAATTTAGTAGAGCCCTTGCTCCTGTTGTCTTGGAGGTTCCCTTGTCTGCGTTGCATTGTGGGTGGAGCCAATAATGCGTCACTACGCACACGGAGCGTCAGACGCATCAAACGCAACAGCAATCGCGCAATCAGTTTACGCACTTAAAAGTGTTTTTCAGCACAGCTTTTGATACAGTTTTAATACAGTCTTATAATACCTTTAATACCTCCTACTACTCCTGCTGCTACTATTACTAATTATTATTATTATTAGATTGAAAAATATATTAAAGGTGTATGGTAAACACTACTACTACAAGATTATGAGATCGAGTCACAACCAAACTGTTAAAGAAAGGGGAAAAACATACCCATATCTACCCATCCTGTTGTATAATGTTATTGTTCTCTTATTAATAAAGATGTTAAGATAAAGAAATGTTAAATAAAAATAAATAAATATGAATTTTGATTTAAATACATAATTATTGTGTTCTATTCTGTTGTATAATGCCATCGTTATCTGATTTATTAAAAATATAATATAATATAATATAATATAATATAATATAATATAATATAATATAATATAATATAATATAATATAATATAATATAATATAATAAAAGCCCAATCAGAAAAAAATGCAGACGTCAGCTACTCGAACCATCGCGATATTTTGTGGTTTGGCGTTAACACAGATCTCCAAAACATATGTCGGCCTTCATCCTATATTTACTCAATGTGACGTCATTTACAGATCTACACATCAAATGAGAGGATCAGCGGCTGTGTTAAGTTTGTTGACAGGTGTCTCTGCGCTACACGAAGCCGAGCCTCGCGCAGGGACCAGCAGCATAACTCTGAACCGGACAGACAGGAGAACATGAGCTTCTTATTGTGAGTCTGACTCTGTGATTTACATGAATATTTATAGATAAGCATCAGTTTACTCCTTTAGCTCGTCTTGCTAAAGAGCTTGTTGAGTTTTTGAACCGAATTGACCTCTGTTTTGTGCGTGCATATCGTTAAATGTGCCAGTATTTCAACGTGACAGCTTCATTAAAATAGGCATTTTTCATGCAAATGCTTCAGGATCGAGATCAGCCCAATTCTGGCACATTTGCCCCGGTTTCTTGGCTCTCTGATGTGCTGGACTGGAAGGGGGGCAGATCTTATGTAATGCATGTTTGTTTCACACTGTGCTGTTCAAAAAGCACATTGTGTGTCACTTTGTATCGGAGAGTTGCCTGGTGTGCAAAGCCTGTGATGCATCCAAAGTTGAAAATCTTCTGAACACAGGCTGAACTGTATGCTGAGAAGCTGAGCTATTGATGAAACTGCATGAAATTCAATTGTAAACAGGCAGTGCAACTGTCATGAATGACTTTTTAAACGACAAAAAGATGTTTTTATCCACCCAGAATGCTGATTAATTCAGTTTAACAGCCTTGCATCATTCTAATCGCATAATTTCGGGAGGGAACAGGGCGTATTTGCTTTCTCTGTAATTACTTTAAAGAACACGTTTGCATCTTACAAAAGGAAGAGAGTGAGAAAATCTCAAATGAAGAACATCTGATTCTGTAATCTGAAGTCTTGGCTGGAGTTGTTTGTTATGATGCATCATTGTGAAATTGAATTTACAGATAAGGTTGTCTAGAACCATTAGAGAAGTCCGTCACAAGGAAACCGACCTCCTCAAAACAGCTGAGAATGATTTCATTTGGAAACTATTGTGAAGTGCTTGTGATGGTTCACCGGAAGCATGTGATTTAGGAGAAGTTCAGAACAAACGCAGACATGTGATGTCATTTGAATGATGTTTTTGAAGCTGAATTGAAAAATGTAGAGTGGCGTGCGTATTTCTTTTGATTGGAACCGGATGGACTGCATGTCTCTGTCTGAAGATTTGCTTTGTAAATCAGATGAGAAATATGTCAAAAATGTGACATTATAACACACACGTGCTTCTAACAATCATAACTAGGCAGTGTTTCGTAAAGACTACTTTGACGTTCTTTAAAGAAATTAAGGTAAATGTTCTCAACCAACTGAAGAGTCCAAACAGATGATTAAAACATCACAATAATTACTTCTGGATTATTGTGATGTTTTTATCAGCGGTTTGGACTCCCATTCTGACGGCACCCATTCACAGCCATTGGTGAGCAAGTGATGGAATGCTACGTTTCTCCAAATCTGTCCATCTTGTATGGCCTGAGGGTGAGGAAATGTCTTGCAAGTTTTCGTTTCTGGGTGAACTTTTCCCTTTAAGTGTGTTTTGTGTTCCATCTCCTCCAGCGGGAATCGTTCGTCTAAGACGTTTAAGCCGAAGAAGAATATCCCCGAAGGTTCCCATCAGTATGAGCTGCTCAAACATGCTGAAGCCACGCTGGGCAGTGGGAACCTGCGGATGGCCGTCATGCTTCCTGACGGAGAAGATCTGAATGAATGGGTGGCCGTCAACAGTAAGAACCAAGAGTCACATCATATTTACTAATCATCCCCACACCCACAAACTGATTCAAACTGAGTGTTTAGTGATTGCACATGGTTTTCTTGTTTCTCTATGTGTTTGCTTGCTTTTCTCATTTCCTTCCTAACAACTTTGACCCCTGACCTATTGATGAAACCAAACCAAATCATTCCCAAGAGACACCGTGTCCATTGCAAAATTACTAACACACCTCCCCCAACATGCACACACTTCTAGTTCTTCTTTTGGAATTTATACAATTTGTCAAAAATGAGAAGAACGTCATTGTGGAAAGTTTTAAAGATTAATATGACTTTCACGATTGTTTTAGTATCTCACTTGTCTTTCTAATGACATCAGCACAGGAACAAAACCTAATGACGTGCTCCCAAACAGCTTGCCACATTAATACTATATTAAAATGATGGATTTGTGTAGATTCAAAATTCTAAAAAGTGAAGGTTTAAATGAAACAAACTATTTAATATGTGGTCTTAATTTTTTTATGTAAATATAGCAGTCATTAATTTTCTAGGTGGAAAGCATAGTAGAACTTCTGATTGTGCACAAAATAGTAATGGCGTTAAATGTTTCTGTTTGGTTGTTTCTGCAGCGGTGGATTTCTTTAACCAGATTAACATGCTTTACGGCACCATCACAGATTTCTGCTCGGAGGACAGCTGCCCGGTCATGTCTGCAGGACCAAAGTGAGTGTGTTTGGACGGTGAGGAATGAATGATCGTGTCTCGGCATCACTCATCTCTTTCCCTTTAGATACGAGTATCACTGGGCAGATGGGACCAACATTAAGAAGCCTATAAAGTGCTCGGCTCCCAAGTACATTGATTATCTGATGACGTGGGTTCAAGACCAGCTGGATGATGAGACCCTGTTTCCTTCTAAAATAGGTACCTGCTGCAGAGATAGTGTAGTTTCATTGAGATACTAATAAAAAAAAAAATATTGTGTATATTAATCTGTCTCACCGGTCCAGGTGTTCCCTTCCCCAAGAACTTCATGTCTGTGGCCAAGACCATCCTGAAGCGTTTGTTCAGAGTTTATGCTCATATATATCATCAACACTTTGACGCGGTCATGCAGCTTCAGGAGGAAGCTCACCTCAACACGTCTTTCAAACACTTCATCTTCTTTGTGCAGGTGCTGTCACTGCTTTATGAACGTCTTTAAAAGTGCATGCACAAGCAGTAAACCACAAGAGATATTTCAGAGTCCCTAAAACATGGCCTAAAGTGCCTTATTTCTGTTATTATAATGACAGCAATAACAATCTGATAAAAGATAGCAATTTATAATCAAATAAAAGATAGCAATTAATAATCAATTGTAGGCTTCTTACAGTTGTCAAACAACTTGCTGAATTTAATATAGTATCCATGATATGGGATGAGCAGTTGTGTATATTGTCTTTAATAATTGGCTCTGAACTAGTCCAGTTATTGTAGAGGTATAGCTGTAAATCTGTAAAAAAGTTTTTGTGATGCTCATAAATTTGTGTTTTAGCTGTTGCATTGCTCATCTAACTAAATTGAAATTAACTCTTAATTGAAACAATCGGAAGAAATTAACACTTTTATTTGTGATGGATGCATTAAACCGATCAAAAGTGACCGTAAAGACATTTATATTGTTACAAAAGATTTCTTTAAATAAATGCTGCTTGGTTTCCGTAATAATATGAAGCGGCAACATTGATAATAATAATAAAAGTCTCTTGAGCAGGAAATCAGCATATTAGAATGATTTCTGAAGAATCGTGTGACTGGAGTAATGATGTTGAAAATTCAGCTGTGCATCACAGAAATAAATTACATTTTACAATATATTCAAACAGAACATGGTTATTTTAGATTGTAATAATATTTCACAATATCACTGTTTTTAATGTGTTTTTGATCAAATAAGTACAGCCTCGGTGAGCAAAAGAGACTTCTTTTTAAAAACAATACAAATTCTTACCAATTCTAAACGTATGAACTAATGTTCTTGAATTTTAAATGAATGTAATAAATTATTTTGTACATTTTTAGGAGTTTAACTTGATCGACCGCAAGGAGCTGGTGCCTCTTCAAGATCTCATTGAGAAACTCACAACAAAAGACAGATAAATTGAGATAAGGAGGGGAACAGAAGTTAACCGTGAAGAACCCATGATCCTGCTCTCTCTTCTGACTCTCGTTTCTATCTTTTGCTCTGAATAGATGATTTTAACCCCACAGCACTGCTAGGAGAAGTGAAGGAACGGCACAATACTAATATTTCTAAATGCATCAAACCATTTGATGACAAAATGATGCCTGGATGAAATGGTAACATATGATTTGAAGTCACATTATTGGTTGAGTTCGGTCACTGAAAGAGAGGGATTTTAGCCTTTGAGAATTGAACTTCGTACAGACTCCAGTGATCCGGTTTGGTGCCTGTGTTAAAGCAATGAATGCTTTCTTTGACCAGTGTGAATGTTAAAGTGCGTTTAATTCTTCAGTTCTGTAACGCTGACAGCAAAAAGATGGAGTTGAATAGTTTGTCAGTTTTCCTATGCAATAATGATCTTGTTATTTGTCCTCACTGATGTTAATGGACAAAATTGTTGTTTGAAGTTCATATCAGAGCTGGTGTATTGACTATATATTTTGTATTAAATATCGGTCACTTTGAAGTATTTTAGCCAGGTTTTAAATAATAAATATGAAGTGTGCATGCTAGAATTGCTACTTTGTTGGAACCAGATGGCTGATGGGAAGTGTTAGCCTTGCATTTATATCTTATGCCATGCATTAAAAAGACGAAAAGAAATTAATGAAAATCGCTCCGAGTCTTTGATAAGATGTTTGTTTTGCACCATTTTGTCGTGAAGCATTGGATTCGTGCAACTGGGTTACCAGACTTTTCTTAAATATTTAAACCTGTTGAATTATTAAAGCATTTTAGTTGTACCCGTATGAAATATACTTACTCATACAGTCAGTACAGTTCTGAAATATTCAGTACGTTGATGAATTTAGCTTGATTGTTTGGTTGTATTAGTTGTTAAGGTTAGAGATATTCAGCTTTCGGTTCTGAAGTGAGTGATTGTGGGCTTTTCTTCTCTACCTCCATTCTAACCTTTTTTTCCATCTCCGTTCCTCTATTAACACTTTATAGTTGTTTAAAAATCCTTAGGTTTACGTTCCTTTGGACATTTTGATGTTATTCATATTGTTTCACGAATGTAATAGTTTTACTTCCAGTGGTTTGGACTATGCCATAGTGTAAAAGTGCCAACCGCTGATTAATATCAGATAGATGTGAAGTATTTATAATGCTTTTTTGTCACTGAAATTAGAATATATTTTCCCTTGAACTGTAAAATAATTACGGTAGATTAAATATGTAAATACATGCATATGATTTCCTGATAATAATAATAATAAAATCACTAACTGATGGTATTTTTGCTGTACATAAAGCAAATAAAACCCTTCTCTTAACATTTTATGAATGTGTATGTTTTATATTGAAATATTTTCTACATGTGTGCATAAAATGACCGACTATTTACAGTTAAAGTGTATGAAAGTTTAATATTGTTTATTGTTTTTATAAATTACTATATATATATATATATATATATATATATATATATATATATATATATATATATATATATATATACATATATATATAATTATTATATATTATATATAAATATATTATTATATAATTATATAATTATTATTATTATTATTATTTTTTATATACAGCCATTTATTCTCATGTGAATTGTTTTTCAAGTAATGATAATGAAGTGAAAAAAACATGAAGTGGTGTTGTGTTTTTGAAGCACAAGAGGTTTGAGAGCAGCTGTTTCCGGTGGGAGGAGCTTAAAGTTTAAGCGCCAGAATTTAATGCCCCGCTTGTTTCTCTGCTAACTGACTGTAACTGTACCTAGTGTTATTTCTTTTTCTGTCTATGGTTATTGTACATTTCTGCAATATTACAAGAAGATAAAATGTCTCCCACTGCCAAAAGAGTCTGTCCTAGTCCTCTGAACGACAGCATGGAGAAAAGACTGAAGCGCATCTCCATTGAAGGAAACATTGGTAAGTCATTCGTTGTTTTTTGTCAGTGACATACTGTAAGCATATTTCATAGCTGGACATGTCCATTGAATGCTACAAATCCAGCTTTTATACGTTTACAATTGCTTTTCAAAGAGATTTATGCTAATACGATTACTGTTCTGACTACTATGAAGAAAATAAATATTTATTAACGTGTGTGTATATGACGACCTTGACGTTGACGAACATTTCCTCTTATGATTCATGATTTTTTATTATTATTATTATGTTTTTTTTTAATGCGTATTAAAAAAATATTTGTTTTAATACATACTTTGCATATTAAGAGCTTGCATTTTGATTTTTAATTAAAAAAATAATGTCAGAAAATAGCGGAAGTTGGCTTGTCTTAAAACATCCCGCATCCTGCTAAACGGCTTTTTCTTCCTTTTTTTTTTTTTTACTATTGCGGAAGAAATTTCTATCGTTAATTCTTGTAATTTTTATTAACGTGTTTAAATATGATTTCCCTGTTCTAGCCGCGGGTAAATCCACTTTTGTTCGCCTGCTGGAGGAGTATGATCGAGAATGGGAGGTAGTACCGGAACCCATCGCTAGATGGTGCAATGTACAAACTCACCACAACGAGTACGAGGTATAGTCAAAAATACTTTAAACATAACCAGTATACACATTTTATATTGTAATATAAAAAGCTATAATTCTTTACGACTGCCTAAAATGTATATATATCAAAAAAAAAAATTCACTTATAAAATGTCAAACCAAGTGGTATTTATTTTAAAGAAAGTTAGCGGAAACACCATTTTCAAGCACTTCTCTGTTGAAAGTAATTCCCAGCATGGCTCATTTCTAAATGTGTAGATGGCACTTGCTTTGATGTTTTGTTACTCAAACACCAATATCAATATTTTTGTGGTCAGTCACTGTACACTACGTTTACAGCATTGTCTGAGTATAATAAGCAGACCTGTAATCCAGCGCTGGCTTTGGAAAACACTGTTGTCCTCTGGGAATCAGCAGACGGTTTAGTCCTCAACAGATGAGCACTCAGAGCAGCTGCTTCACACATACTAATGAGAAATACACTGGTTGATCAATTAAACCTTAATTGGAGGTCATGTTTCCTGGAGGAGAGCCCTTGTCTCTTTTTTTTAATGTGTCAAGAGGCTGGTCTTTATGTCTATGACGCACGGTGGACATGAAAGGCATTTGAACCACTGCTGAAGTGTCAATTAAACCTATATTAGCATTTTCTTTTTTTAATGTCACTGTTCCCTTGTCCCCATCAGTATTCAATGCCTAACAAATGTAGACCAATATAACATGCATGTGTTTGTTCAGGAGTTGACCACGTCTCAGAAGAGTGGAGGAAACGTGCTGCAGATGATGTACGAGAAGCCCGAACGCTGGGCTTACACCTTCCAGAGCTACGCCTGCATGAGCCGCATCCGCTCGCAGATCAAATCCACCAACGGAAAACTGCGAGAGGCCGAGAATCCCGTGCAGTTCTTCGAACGATCCGTGTACAGCGACAGGTAGATTAATATCTGTTAGCATCTGAAATGCATCTCCTCCTTTCGTTGATGAAGGGTCTATGATTGTTATACATCTGTCATTATGGCACAAAGTCATATATAAAAATATAAAAAAGTCATAAAAAAAAAAATAGAAATATCAACTAATCGGCTTACTTTAATCACTTTGATTGGTGTGTTGCAGGTACATATTCGCGTCTAACCTGTATGAAAGTGAGTGTGTGAATGAAACCGAGTGGGCTATCTATCAGGACTGGCACAGCTGGCTGCATAAGCAGTTTGGGAAACACATTGAGCTGGACGGCATCATTTACCTACGGGCAAAACCAGAAGTATGAGCACAAACCCAGATGGAGCCTTTAAAGAGATTCTGCTGTGCTGTGAACGAGTAAACAAGACGATTTTGTGTTACAGAGTTGTTTGGAGCGATTGCATTTGAGAGGAAGAGACGAAGAACAGGGAATTCCTCTGGAATATCTGGAGAAACTCCACTATAAACATGAGAGCTGGTTACAGCACAGGACCATGAGGTAACACACACACACACACACACACACCAGCCATTATAATGTCTTCGCTCATATAAGTACCAAAGTACTTATGTTTGACATTCTTAGAAAAAAAGTTATTTATATAAATTTATATAAATGTAAATAAATTATTATACATTTATTTTATTTATGAATAACTATTATGATAAATATATTTATATGAAACATATTTTAAAACAAAAACTATATATATATATATATATATATATATATATATATATATATATATATATATATATATATATACACACAAACATACATATATTAATTTACATTAAGATATTAGATAGAGAGATAGAAACGAGATAATACAAAAATTTATTATTATAGATTATTGTTATAATTATTATAGGTTATTTAATATTTATTTAATTTATTAGTTTACATTTAGATGTTTAATATAAACCTTTTAAGAATGTAAAATGTAGCTGATGATAAAGAAAATATATTATAGAAAAATATATCCTTAAAGTAAAAAAAAATACATTTTATTGATTTACATTTAGATTTTTTGTTACCTTTTTAAAATATGTAAATATAAAGTAATTTACATTAAACTGATATATGTATATGTGTGTGTGTGTGTATAATAAGTAAATAATACATATTTTTTTATTTATGTTTAGATATTATTATATATTATATAAAAGGATGTAAAATGTAGTAAGAATAAAAAAGCATTTAAATGAATTAATTATTGCAAATATATAAATTGTGCACCCTCATTTTGTGTGTGTGTGTGTGTGTGTGTGCAGTATGGAGTTTGAGTATCTGAATGAAGTGCCGGTTCTTACCCTGGATGTCAATGACGATTTTAAAGACAACAAGATCAAGTGTGATGATATGATCGAGAAGGTATGACACACACAGTAAAAAAAGTGAATTCTTTGTTGTTGTTTTGCTCACCCTCATTATGTTTGCTGATTCTTGGAATGACATGAGGGTCATTAAATGATGAATTTAAATTTTTGCATTAAGTGAATGTAGCATATCACCCAGAGCATGTGTTGAGTTTGACAAAAGTGGCGAGACTAAAGTCGCATCTTATGATGAGGGTGCAATACAGGGACCATTATATACTCTTGAAATTGCATGTTATGCATGGTTTATACTTCAGACACACACATTGTAGCTTCATACATATTATACCCACTGTGGAAGACACACACTTTTATTTGCATGCACATGGAAACTTATACAGTGCAGTAATAAATGTATTAAATAGAAATATGAGCCAACTTCAGTTTAAAAGCTGATTTAATTTTTTTTTTGTATTCCCAGGTGAAAGAATTTCTGAGCACCCTGTGATTACAAGAAAGGTGCATGCTGGCCAGAATAATTACACTTTTTTTGTTTGTTTACTTTATAAAACTATGAACCTTTTTGTGTGTGAAAATATGAAAGTAGTGTCCATTTTGTGCTTATCAATGTTTCTGTAATTTAAATTTGTTTACTTTTGAATTAAATAATAATAAAAAAAATAATGACTAATATTTCTTTTGAAGAACAAATATATGTCCTCTGCTCATCATTTGATCAAAAATACAGTAAAATCAGTAGTAGTACTGTGAACTATTATTACGATTTAAAATAATAGTTTTCTGTTAATATATGGTCAAATTTAATTTATTCCTGTGATCTAAGTTGAATTTTCAGCTCCAGTTTTCAGTGTCACATGATCCTTCCGAAATCATTATAATATGCTGACAGTGTTGAAAACAACATTCCTGCTTCATATTTTTGTGGAAACGGACATTTTTCAGGATTTTTTTATGAGTTTAAAGTTTGAAAGAACAGCTTTTTTTTGTTGTGGTTGTTGTTGATAAAAATCATTTGTAACATTATAAATGCCTTTACTGTCACTTTTTATCAATTAAATGCATCCTTGCTGAATAAAAATATATAGAGATTTGATCTCTCTGATCCCAACTTTTGAATGATAATGTATATATATACACGTATATAGGCTATATATATTCATCAATTGTGCTGTAATCAAAGCATCCTTTGCTTTGTGTCTTTTAAAGGACTTGTTTACCCAAAATCAGCTGAATCATCATTTCCCTCCCCTCATGTCGTTTCAAGCCCGTATGCTGGAGCTGCATGAGGGAGAGTGAACACGAGAGTTTTGGGGAAAGCTGCTCCTGTAAATGCGCGCAGGTGTGTGCTGATATTCCTGAACGGCCAGATGGTGGCGTAGTTCTACAGCGCTTTACAAACAAAACAAGAAACTTCTGCTATTCCTTGAATACTAAGTTATCATTTCATGCCTAGAGAATTCTAAAGAACTGAGTTATTCACTACCATTACTCGTGGTGTTTAAGTACATTACTTTTTCATGAGACATGTAAAACTCGAACTGGATGACGTTCCTGGAGTTTTCCTAAATTATTTGGAACATTCTACTAAATGTTGAATAAGTCTACACTACAGAATAATTTTATCTGCAATTACCAGGTGCTCAAGAATCATGTTTATTTTTAAGGGTTTCATGGATATGTAAATGTAATCAAAGCAATAAAGGAAAAGTCAAATTATTTCTGATAGATAGAATGAATGTTATTGATTTCATTTACATACTTAAATTCATATTACTACATATTAAAATGCTTCACCTCGAAATGTGCTTTAAGATTATATATATATATGTATGTATAAAATTTGTTATGAATGTATTAATGTAAACACAGGTTATATATTGCTTGCTAAAGTAATGTTACACTAAATAAATAAAAGTACCTTTTATGACACTTAAGCGTATTTATTTGAATGTTTATATTGCAGAGACCTAACTCTGAGCTGCAGTATTTTTCAGGTGTATTCAGACTCCACTCGTGTGTTTCGGTGCGGATGCAGGTATTCACTGTTGCATCTCACATGTTGTCCTCTCGTGTCTCATCCTCCCACTGCTGCGTCACGCTCGAGGAGGGCGAGATCTTTAAATATGGAACAAGACCCAAGACGAGCGCGACGCGGGCAACGTGGAGATTGTTTCTTCGGCACGGAGAGAGTTCGTGAGCTTGTTGCGTTATGACTGCTGGAGTGAACGAGTCTACTGTAGTTACTAGAAGCAGCAGCGAATTATCTCTGGCTCCAGATAAACAGAAGTGAGTGTGTGTGTGTGTGTGTTCCTGCTTCTACGCATCCAGACACGCTGAACTTGGAGAGAATTCGCACTTGCGCATACTTTGAAAGTGTTTCTGAAGCCCGGACGCACTTTAATTTGAATTCAATTCAGCGGAGGAGGAGAAAGCGCGTCTCCGCGCACGGCACGGTCAGCATGAGCGACAAAAACAAGTGAGTACTTTTGTTTGCATGTTATCTTCTCAGTCGAGAACTGTTGCGTCTCCATGAGTGGGTCGAGAATAGCCCTCCCACCCTGGATCTGTCCTGCTTCTTCAATAAAAAGTAAAGGTGTAACCGTATCCTTCAGGACAGAGCAACAGATCTGCTCCGAGACTGCGGCCAGGGCTTCAGGTTTCAGGGACGGAGGTTATTATCTATTAAAGACGTTAAACTGGGCTTTTGCATAAGTTTGACAGCTCATGAACATCCTTAATCTTCAGACTTCATAATGGTTTCTTGTAATAGCTTCTAACAAGAATCACAAATATATTTATTTATTTGGCATCTATGCTCCCAAAAAAAGAACCATTAACATCCATGGAAGCTTTCCATTGCCCTTAAGTATTTTAGAGTGAGAAAAACGGGTTCTTTAGATGTTTTTCTCTTCTTGGGGAACCTGAAATGTTTCTTTTATTGTTCTCTTTTGGATTCTTTGTTTTTAAAAGTGTAGGAGAGCGATTCGAGGTTCGACAGAGAACTTTTTTATTCTTCAGGTCTTTGAAACATCTGTGATCAGAGTCCAGAAATCAATAAGCTAAACCTTAAAGAGCCAAAGCGTGTTCATGATCTACAACACAAAACAATTCCATCAGAGAACCTATTTAGGTCACTTTTATTACCTGTACTTTTTTAATATGTATTTTAGAGCCCAAAGGCTTCCCAAATAACTATATAGTAACTAACTTACAACTTAGAACTGAGAACATTTTAATAATCTAAAGAACCCTTTGTGTAATTGAAATATTCTAATTGTAATTGAACCAAACATTCTAATAAAGAATCTATAGCAAGTGGATGGTTCTTTCCTGAACCCAAGAACCATCTTTTTTTTTTAAACTGAATGAAATATCTCATGGGGTCTCCAGAGGCTGTTAGTAGGAGGTTCCACCACCGACTCGTGATGTATTGAGGGTTCACTCTTTTCGTTCTAATGTTACTGTCAAGTCATGCTGTTTAAGTTGCCCTCTTTACAGGTTCCCTGAAGCCCTGGCTTGAGCGGTCAGCGTAATCTTTTTCCAAGAAGCTCCTGTCAAAACCAATTAGCTCCTTAGCGTCCAGAAGCAATGCGTGCGTTGCTTAGCGTTCCAGAAACCGGTGGCTGGATATAATGCAGGGGATTCAATCTCTTTTTAGTTCAGTGCAGCATGTGCTGTCATAATAAAAGAGCCAGCTGCCTGCAGGGATCAGATTGTCTGACCAATAGTGCTCTTCAGATGTGAGTGGATGGATCACGTGGTGTCTGCTTTCTTATGCAGTGCTAAGGACATATACATTTTTACACTTTAATAACCACTAATGTTCATTGCTGGTAAATTAACCCTCAACAACAGTTATGTGATGGTAGTTAATGTATGATTACCATATTAATATGGAATGGTATTTAAATGGTAAATATTACAGTATAACCATGATATGTTGCCCATAAAAATGTTAATGCCATGGTACTTTTAATATACACCAACAAATACCTTAAAATACAATAATGTTTTGTACACATATCATGGTACTACTATGTTTTTGGATATTCAGACCATAGTAGTACAAGGACCATGATATATTTCAAAGTACTGCGGTAACACAATGAGATACTATTTTTTATATATTCTATGGTATTGATATGGTACTCAAACAATACTTTGGTATTATCTAAAAATGTGGTATTATCGTGGTACATGTTCAACAACAATTCCTGCTACTTTTAAAAATACCATGGTTTAACCACGTCTAAAGAGTTTTTAATGAATCTTTTTTTATACTATTACAAAACTTATTGCTTTTTTATAATTTCAGTTTTCATTTTAATTTTAGGAATACATTTTATGTATGTTTGTCATTTTATTTTAATGATCTTTATCTCAGTTTTAATAATATTAGTACTTCAGCTTATTTATTAATCTTCGTTATTATTGTTATAATGATTTAATTTGAACTTTTATTTCATTCTTTAGTTTCTTTTAACTTTTGCAATTGAGTTATTTTAGTTTTAAGTACCAGTAACAGCACTTTATTGGCAAGGCAACAATTTTTTTTTTATTGAAGTTTTATTTTTCATCTAATAATTGTATATTATTTTTACTATTTTTAGTTTAGTTAGTGATAACAACAACAACAAAAGTTCCAAAGATATAAAATAAATGTTTAATCTAATATTTATTTATTCTGGCTTTATTTTCATTACCGAACATTTTTTACTTGTGTTAGTTTGATGACACCATTGTTATTAAAAGTAGTGCGATACTGAATCTTCACAATCTAAAACTGTCAAATGATCCCACCACACCTGAAAGAACTTAAATAGCAGGGAGTTCTTAAGAAAATACATAATTTTTTCCTCATTCCTATTCTGGACACACACAGGCTTAACTGTCTCTGTGTGTACGAGAGCGTTGCGATCACTCTCACCTGTCGAGCTATGTGCTTCTATTGACTGTCTGAAGCACACAGACAGCACACAGCCTCCTGCTGTTTAGTGTCACCTGTGCAGGTAATCATAGGAAGATAAGTGGAAAATGCAGAGTCACAGTGGAATGTCCTCAGATATGCTCTCCATGACTCCTGATATCTCTTTTCTTCTCCTTGAGACTGAGGTCATCTGTGAATGATGGACAGACAGGAGTGACCCTGAGCCTGCTGGGATACAATAGCGATATACTATATTCTGAAACAGGAAGATATATGTATCAAACTGGATCTATTGTATATAAACTTACATAAACAAAAACATACTCATTTTACGTTTGTTTTAGTTAACAATAATAACACTGGTTAGCATTAATTTTATGACATTTATTATGTTATGGCAACAGTAACAAATAACAGATCAATATAAATGCATAGAGATGCTCTAGAGACTGAACTTGACTCTTTTTCACTGTCCAATCAGTTCCTGATCAAATCAAGTCTCATTTTTTTCTCATTAAATATCCTGTTTCACTCATAAATATTGCATTTTGGAAGTACAATGGGTTGTGATTGCCATTTCATGTTGACTTTTTAAATGAATGATTTGTCATTTTGTGTAACCTCTTAATGTCTCAGCCTGAAATCTGAGATTAGTTCTTGTCTTGAAATCGGCGCTGTGTTCCTCTTCAGCAGTCTGAGTTTGTCAAAGTCAGGAGCTTGTTGGAGTCCAGCTGTCTCTAGACCTGTGCTTTTGCGTTAAGAAGTGTTTAATTACTGTGTGTTTAGGTTTGCATCACAGATATTCACTGTTGAAGTGACAAGTGCTGAAGTGTGTCGACTCCATCTAGAGTTTCTGTGCAAGATGACCAAAGTATAGTAAAAGTATGACCTAGTTGTTGACTGCTATTGGGCCATCTGTTTAATCTGTTTAATGTTATTTTGCACTGTAGAAACAACCAAATGACATATCAGATGATATAACTGCTGTTTTTAGCTATAAACCACATTTTCTGTTCACAAATCTCTGTTTTATATGTATATGAAACATACAGAAAGTTGTTTAAAATTAATTATGAATAATTTAAAATAATTCAAAGTAATCTATTTGTATAATTTTGAAAGAAACATATGTAAATTAACCATATAGGAATAGTAATATTTTATTTTATTAACCATTTCTTTAGAATTCTATTTTTATTTCATGTCATTTCAAAGAAATGCGCTCATATACGACATATAGAAATAAAAATTTCTAAAGATAATTTTAAAGAAATATATGTATGAGACATGAATAGAAATGTCTTTAAAAAGATTTTAGATTTTTATCTACTTTATTTATAAATATAATTTTAAAGATAAATGTGTGTATATACAACATATAATGTGTATATAATGATTTAAAAAATCTAAATTTAGTTTTTAAATGGCATTTGTGTTTATATGTGTTTACATACAATAGAAACTCTTTTATAATGACAAGAAAGCTTCAAATAAAAAACAAATGCCACACGCATATATACCCTATACCCTAACACACACATAATATATTATAATCAAAATATTATATAGTGAAAATATAATATAATAAAAAACTATATAGATGATATAAATGTATTTCTAACAGGAAATGACTCAGTTTTAAATGCAGTATAAATCTACAGATATTACATGTTGTAAGGCCGGTTGAACACTGATCATTAGTTTAATGAAGCAACCTTGTTATCAGTTGATTAAGACTGGACTACAGTGTCGTGTAAGTTGTTAAAGAAAGATAGAAGATTTATTCCCAGTGATCTCTGCATCCTGATCCTGTCTTATAATAAAGCAGGAGATGTGGACTGAAAAGAGGAACAGAAAGAAAGAGAGAGAAAAACACACTATGAAGGGAACATAATTTGAGGTAGAGACAGCAGAGGGAAAAAATTCTTTAGGAAACAAAGGACGCTTTGTACGAAAATAAAAGAATGGCTAAAGGACAGACAGGAAGTGGCCAGGCGTGATGAGAAAGATAGACGTGGAATGAGGAAAACAGGTGTAGATGACAAGAAAAAATGGAGAAACTTTACATTATTTCACAAACTGCTGTCAGAAACACCAGTTTAGACCAGCATGAAGTTCTGTGCTCGTCCAGGTTGGTTTATGGCGGTTATACTCTCGTGTAGCCATACAGACTTCAACAGAAAAACATGGTTATGATTTAAAATATGCTGCTATTGTTGAATAAAAGTAGTACTTTATCCCAACTTTTGAATGATAGTTTAACCAGAGCAAACATCAATCCGTCCCATCAATAACTCTTTGTTTAATGATGATTTTATTGATCGTATCAATCAGGTCTGGACTCTTAAGAGAGACTTTCTCTCCTCATCTGTCTTTTTATGACGTCTCATTATCTTCGTCTTGTCAGAAGGAATCATTAACTGGCTCTAGCTGCTCTGGATTTAAAGACATCTACACCATTCGGCCTGACTGTTACACCATCTGCTCCTCCAGATGCCTCAAACAGACGTTGCTCTGAACTCTAGCTTAACACACTGGCTAGACTAAACTAAACTAAGCGCTAAGACGTTATACGGCCCATCAATGGCTGCTGGAATGGCATAGGGTTATTCCTTATTATGAGTTCATATGCAGCCAAAAAGTATATTCAGTTATTTTTGTATACTCAAGTCATTCCAAAACCTTCCTCTGTAGTAGTCAGCTGCAAATATGACTTGACCCCAAAAAAATTCTAACAAAACATTTCTCAGTGGTTTACAGTAGTATTAAATGTACTTAAAAACATACTAAAAGTTTACCAAAATTTTTACTCCAAGAAAGGCCCTGTTTTCAAAATGGGGTCCTTAAAATGACCAATACTCCTTTGTATTCCTCCGAGAATATCATGGTCAGCAAATCACTTGGAAGTGGTTTTGGCACTGTGGGTAGGTTGTCAGGGTTTTTGTACTATCACTTTGTTTTATGTTTTGTTTCTTGTGTCTAGTGTCAGTACATGGCTTTGTTAATTGTTTTCTCGGCCATGTGCTCCTTTAACCCCTCCTCCTTGTTTCCTTTTTACCACACCCTCTTGTTAGCCTGGTTAGTCTTATTGTGCTCACCTGTCCCTCATGTATTTTCTTCCCTATTTATAGTGCCCCTTACCCTTTTGTGTTTGCTGGTTCATGATCATTCTCACCCCCTCTGTCTCTGGATGTGGCTGAATATGTGTCCGTGTCTCCTTGTCTGGTTGGTCTTGTGCCCTTGTCTAGTCGGTCTTGTGCCCTTGTCTAGTCCTTGTAGTTCTATGTTTTTGTCTTGCTCCTTATTTTAATAATTTAATGTGTTTTTTGTGGAGCATTGGTTCTACCTACCTGGCACTTGGTCTGTTTCAGAGTCCGTGGTCAACAAGTGCCTGAGCTCTGCTCTATGGGCCCTTGTGTTCTTCATCAGCCTGGTTTTGCTGCCCCCTCTGTTGCCAAGTATTCTGCCAGTTGTTTCCTGAAGCTTTCCTAGTGGCCTCGCCTAGCTGTTCCTGTTTACTGTTTTCCTGTTGTGCTATCTATTGTTCACTTCACTACCCTCTTGTATCAGTCTGTTTTGTCAATAAAACCTTATTACCTCACACTGCAATTGGGTCCTCCCTCTTAGATCCCTGACATAAGAGCTAAATTCCTGCTGCAAAATTATATCCGCATCTCCATAAAGCTTGTCAGCAGATGGAAGCATCAAGTGCTACAAAATCTCCTGGTAGATGGCTGCATTGACTTTGGACTTGATAAAACATAATGAACCAACACCAGCAGACGTCACGGCACTCAAATCATCTGATTTCAGAAACTTAACACTGGACTTTGGATTCTGTGCCTCTCCAGACTCCCGACCTTGATTTCCAAATGAAATGCAAAATTTACTTTCTTCTGAAAAGAGGATTGTGAACCACTGAGCAACAGTCCAGTTCTTTTCCTCCGTACCCCAGGTGAAATCTTGAATCTGCTTTTCCTGACAATCTTCCCAAGGCTGTGGTCATCTCTGTTGCTTGTGCACCTTTTCCTACCACACTTTTTCCTTCCAGTCAACTTTCTATAAATATATTTTGATACAGCACTCTGTGAACAGCCAGTCCTTTCAGCAATTACCTTCTGTGGCTTTCCCTCCTTGTGGAGGATGTTGATGATTGTCTTCTGGACAACTGTCAAGTCAGTAGTCTTTCCCATAATTGTGGTTCCATGTTCTGAACTAGCCCAGGAGGTACCCAGTATTTATACTCATAATTAATAAAACAAATCAAGCTCAAAATGGAATATTCAAATTTTTTTAAGATATTGATTTTTTTTTATTTTCCTAAGCTGTCGTAGGAAACAGAATTAAAACAAAAAATTCTTTAAATATTTCTGTTTGTGTAATCTAGAATATACAAAATTTTAGAATTTTGATGTTAGAATTTTTTTATGTTAGAATTTTTTTAGGGTTAGGTGTTTTATTTTCATATATGCAGCCGCCTATAGTGAAAAGAAATAACTAGTGTATATACACTACTGTTTAAAAGTTTGGGGTCAGTAAGATTTTTTTTCATTATTATTTATGTGTTTGAAAGAAGACTCTTTTGCTCATCAAGGCTGTATTTATTTGATTAAAAGTAAAAGTAAAAACTGAAATATTGTGAAATATTATTACATTTTTAAATAACTTTATACTATATGAATATATTTTAAAATGTAATTTATTCCTGTGATGCAAAGCTGATTTTTCAGCATCATAACTCCAGAATTGAGAATCACGATCCTTCAGAAATCATTCTAATATGCTGATATTTTGTGCATAAAAAACAATGAATGTCTTTACTGACAGTTTTGATCAAATTAATACATCCTTGATGGATAACAATATTAGTTCCTTTAAAAAAAAAAAATTTAAACAAACAGATATTTGAAAATGTAAATGCTGAATAAAAAAAGAAATATAAATAAAAGCAAATAAATTTGAAATTTCAAATATTGAAATATATATATCTAAAAATCTAACACACACACACACACACATATATATATATATAAACTACTTATGTGCCCTCTAGAAGCTTGCGTTCTGCAAGTGAACATCGCTTGATTGTGCCATCCCAAAGAAGCACAAAGTCACTTTTACGGACTTTTAAATGAAATGTTCCCTCCTGGTGGAATGAACTCCCCAACTCAATCCGAGCAGCTGAGTCCTTAGCCATCTTCAAGAATCGGCTTAAAACACACCTCTTCCATCTTTATTTGACCTCTAACTTTAACACTCACTATTCTAATTCTATTCTTTAAAAAATCTAACTACCTTTCTAATCTTTTTGTATTCTATTTTCTTTTCAATTTTTTTGCAATTGTATATGTATGTGTGTGTGTATGTGTAAAGACCTCTAACTAACTTGCTCTATTCTTTTATTTTTTTTATTCTATCTGTTTTCTTTTTATTTATTATATTAGTTAAAATCCCATGCTACGTGTACTGTGTTAACCTAACTGTTATAGCACTTATATATCATTGCTCTTTTTGTTGTTTTTGATTGCTTCCACTGTCTTCTTCTGTAAGTCGCTTTGGATAAAAGCGTCTGCTAAATTAATAAATGTAATGTAAATGTAATTTAAAATGTAAAAAAAATTTATACCATTCAGTGACCTGTGACTAGATGTTTGATAAATTGAGTTTGATTCACTAAGAACTTTGATTCAAAGAACTCTAATAAATAAACAAGTTCAACTGATTCATTTAAAAGAACCAACTCAACAGAAAGATTCGTTTAGAGTTATTAGAGTTTAGCTCACTTGGTGAAGTTGGATATAGTTTTTCCTCTGGGTAATGATTTGGTTTAAATGCTAAATGCTAAACATGAATGTCACTGAGATTCCTGGACTGTGCATCTAGCAAACAATCCTGTTACTTTTACAATCACTTGTTTGCTTGGATCATAAAGTTAATTGTAAACCCTAAAAAAGTGGCATGTAAACCGGATTAAACCGAAACAAATTGGTGTTCCCATAGAAGCCGTGACATTTGAGGAACTGGAGCATATGAGAAGGATTTAAAGCTCAGTAGGTCTTATTAAAAGCTCTGCTGAAATCCCACTTACACAATGATGTGGCATTGCTTCAGTTTTCAACCGTACTTTGTTAAATGTGCCACTTTTCCTGCTTGTCACTGTGTACTGAGTATAGTATCTAAACTAATAGTCATGTCACTGTTGAGTGGAGCTCAAGAACTCGGATTCATGACTGACTCAAGCAACCAATAAACCACTTCCCCACTTCAGGAGTCAGATTGCACGTGACCTTTAAACCCCAGGAAGCGTTTGTGGGAGTCAGCAGCTCTCAGACCACCACTTCGTTTCCTCTTTGATTGGTCACGTCTGTGAAACTGCCGCAGCTTCAGTGTCGTGTGTGTTATTGGCAGGAGAAAATGTTCCTCGCTGCTATCAGTGGAAATTCCAGTATCGTTCACGTCTTGTTTCAATTGTCCCACATCTGAATAGGTAAACATGGTGCAAGGGCTGCTGGGAGCTTGTGCGTCAGTCACTTACACACCTTTATTACTTGTATTTGCTTTAGCTTCATGGCATTCCTCTGCCTGGGTAATAAACAAATCCCTCAGTTTGTGTGTGTGTATGTGTGTGTGCATACACACACATTCAGATCAGACTCTCAATGGGTCACATATTTTGTGGTGGTAGTTTTTAGTTGTACTGTAATATTTCTCCCCAAAAATCTATATTTGTTATTATTTATTTTAAAAAATTCCATTTTAGAATATTATTATATTTTTAATTCATGACAATTAAGCAATTTTTTCCAAAGTTCACATTATCAAAATGCATGCAGATGTTTTGTATTTTAAATTTTTGTGAATGTGAATTTCATTGTTAAAATTATAGTATGTAAAATTTATAGTATTTTTATCTAACAATAAATACAGTATTTAGAGTGTTTATTTATATATTTAAATCACCATAAATTAAATGCAAATGCAATGGTATACGTTTGACCTAAATATATCTATTTATTTAAAACTATATAAAAACAAATAATTATGTATTACTTATTCTTTGCATTTCCTCAGTCATGAGGAAAAATATTCTTGATTATTATATCACAATGCAAAAAAGATATGGTTTATTTTCTTTAAGCGCAATATGTATCCTCTTTCTTTTAATTTGGGGGTGAAATATGACCATGGACTTTTTTAAAGATTCATCCAACCTATGATGTAGCATCACTTGATAAGCATCTGTTAAATACATCTCGATTTCTATTTCCTGTTTGTGTTCCACTAGGGATTAATCAACTTTATTTAGTTTGAAATCAAATGCAGAGTTGATCCGCTGCCAGAAATCCGTTTGTCAAATGCTGATCCAACATTTATGTGCACGTGGCAGTCTGGATCCTCGAGGTGTGTGAGGGGTTATCATAAACCCACAGATTATAGTGCATTTGGGTTATGTTTAACATATATGAATCATTAGAAGATAACAAAACCATCCAGGTTGCATGACCACCTGGCTCTTTCTTGTCATTCTAAAGAACAGAGGAGATGAACTAGGGATAAATGAGATCTATACTGTGAATTCGTAATGCAAGCTTCTATGAAATGATTGTGTAACATGAATGAAGAGATGCATGCGTGGAGATCAGAGACCAGCTGTGAAACCAACACCACTGAGCTCACCGATAAAAGTAAAACAAGAGTAGAAAGTGACAATATTAATGATGTCTCACTAGTTGTGTCAAGTAAAAAAATTCACCCTATATGATATACACTACCTATAAAACCTTTAGTGCCAATATTTATTATCATTATTTTTTGGAAAATAGGACAATAAATATTACCAAAATCTTATTTTTATTATTATTATTATTATTTTATTTTTATTGTTTTTATAATAACAATGCATATTATGTTAATTATATAATATTATATTATTTTTACAATATATAATGAATGTTATATTTAAATACAATTTTAATATAAAATTATATATGCAAGAAAATAATATATATATAATTTTTACAGGTGTGTCTGAGACTGGATTAATGGCTGTAAAATCAGTTTTGCATCACAGGAATAAATAAAATGTTATAATATATCAAAATAGAAATTTTTTCTTTTTCTTTTTAAATTGTAATAATATTTCAAGTTTTCCACATTGGTCAACCACAATCAATATTACTTTTATGTATTTTTTTTTTTTTTACCTTGCTTTATTTAGAAAGCATGCTATTAAATATCAATAATGATTTATGAGTAGTTTTTATCATAAGCAAAACTTCAACCACCATATTAGCATATTGTGGATGTTTCCATGTAGTTGCAACATGCTTGCTAAGGTGTATTGAGTGCGACAGTATGTGCATTTTTGATTGTTTCAAGTCAAACGAGTTCACCCTTGAGTCACCCGATGCATCCAGTCTTCAGTGTGAGACATGTGATGACTTGACTTGAAACCAGACTGGTACAGGCTTACATGCTCTATAAACGAGTAAAGGTAAAAGTGAAGGTTAAAACACACTGACTGATCTTCTTCAGAAGAAACACTGTTCTGAGAAACGTGCGGGTGCAAGGCTAGATTAAACATGTTTGCTCTTTCTAGACAAAGCCTGCTTGATTCTGGGTTTGTATTTTGTCTTTGTGTACAAAAATACTTTGTGTTTGACTTTGCATTTCTCTGTTTTTGTCTTTTTCAGAGTGGAGGATGAAGCCATAGTGGACAGGGGAGCATCTTACATCAAAAACATGTGTGATGAAGAGGTCGAGGGTACGACACACACACACACACACACACACACACACACACACACACACACACACACACTTAAATATATAGTGGGAAATTGGATCTCCTGTGTCACAGAGATGACTTGGTATCTCTGAGAGTCTTACTTACTGTGGATTGAGTTTCACACTCACTTTCACTCACTCCTCTCTCTCTCTTCTCTCGGTCTGCTGTTTTTTTTTCCGTTTTTTTTGCATTGCTATTAGATGGTGCTTAAGGGCAGGAGAGGATTATGAGTGCTGCAGATGTAACAAAACAAAGCTGTACACGTGAAGATGTTTACTGTCTTAATCCACACACACACACACACACACACACACACACACACACACACACACACACACACTGAATCGGTTTCTACATTCAGGAGGAATTGTCTAAATATGCACAACTTCAGCAAAATGTATTTCAGTGCAAAGCCCTTTATTTAAACCCTTTTTTCAAAACACCTCAAGTGAAATGTTCACTGGTGTTGCACTGCATTGTGGGCATTTTATGATAATAATATTTAAAATGATGATAATATTAACAAAACTAGTAAATGAATTTATGCTATTATAAAGATTAGTAGTCTAAATGTATTTTTGTGTTGCAAGAAATAGGAAATCTACAAAACATGCACCTGATTTTATGTATATATATATATATATATATATATATATATATATATATATATATATATATATATATATTTAAATATATATATGCGTGGAACGTAAAGAAATAAAATATTTTTGACAAACTGTATATACTGTATATATATATATGTGTGTGTGTGTGTTTGTGTGTGTGTTATAAATTATATATAAAGTATAAAAAAACAGACATATATATATATATATATATATATATATATATATATATATATATATATATATACATATTGTATTTAATACACACCAGATATTTGATACAATATTTAAAGATAGCATATTTAAAATATCACACCCTGTTGAGTCAATTAAGCCATTTTTTTTTTTTTTATTCTAGGGTTAAATTAAATTATTGTTCTGACTCTTTCCATGCAATGTTAATAATATAGAAATGCAATAGAAATGCTAATAATAATAATTTAAGAATTTTTATGTATTTATTTAATAGTACATAATTATATACATATAAATATAAAAATTTGCAACGTCATTTTTGTGAGCATCAAAAGCAGAACAAACACACTCACAAACATGAGCATTTCACTCACTTATGCTCTTTCTATATTTGCTCCTCCCTCTCTCGTACTCACTGAACTTTGGACCTTCACATGATGCTCACTCACACACACACACACACACACACACACATCAGATAATGTTCAGACATATTTGTTTAAAGTTAACCTTGAAAAGTGAAGGATGACAGAAGTGTGATTGACGGATGGATAGCTGGCTGGCTTGATGAGCGGCTTTACTAGTTCTGTGAGTGTGTGTTTATCTTTGTTCTCTCTCTTTTTCCACTTCCTGGAGATCTTTTGCCATTTCCTGCCTGATCAGCTGCAGGACGTTTTTAACGTTTATCTTTAATCTAACAAGTGTGAGATATGGGTCACTCCTTATTGTGCGTGATTTATTAGTGCATGTTCTTCCAAAGAAAAAAAAGGGCGTAAAAATGTAACGACTTTCCTTATCAGCTAATGTCATCAAATCATTTTTTCTTATCAAAAATCCTGTTTCACTCATGCAAACATATTATGTTGTTTACATACAATTTTTAGTACTAAGCATAATTTTGTTATGCTTTTGTAATTTCTATTAGTTTATATGTTTATTTTAAATATTTGTATTCAGATTTCATTTATTTGTATTTTAGATTTATTATGGTTTTAGTAATGTTAGGACTTTCAGTTTTCAAATTTTTATTTGTGTTTGTTAAAGTTTTTCATCTTAATGTAATTTATTAAACTGAAATCAGTAATTTTGAGTTTATTTCAGTTGACAAAAACAATTTGTGATTAGTTTTAGTTTAGTTGATGATAACAGCTCTGCATCACATCGTGCCAGTTATTATCTGCGTGAAGTAGAATTTGAAGCATGTGATCTTTCATGGCCTTTTCTCTGTGTGTGTGTGTGTGTGTGTGTGTAGGTCATCACACAGTCTACATTGGAGTTCACGTGCCTAAGAGTTACCGTCGCCGTCGCCGACACAAACGACGATCCAATCACAAAGAGAGGAGGGAGCGTTTGGCGGAAAACGGGGGTGACAGATCAGACACAGAGACTGCAGACGATTCGTCCTCCAGCATCCTCAAACCACTCAGTAAGAGAGAAATGAAGACAAACTACCGTCCTGCACTCAGTTCACTGCTCTATGTGCTGTCAGTATGATCCCAACAGTATTTGTTTTGCCATTTCCTGCCCAAAACCTCCAAGCCTTGAAGTCTAATGAAAAAAAAAGCTATGTTTGCCAAACTTAAGTCATTATTTGCTGCTAATCTTCTCTTCTGCTGAAGCTCGTTTTTTCATCTATCCTGCTTCAGATGAACTCCGGTGGGAGAATCTGTCAAAAACAAGACTGGATCATATTTCACCACAAAATATCACACCGCTTTAAAGAGGATGAAGCGTAATTTAGGAACATTAAAACTATATTTCCATGAAGATTAAGCACATTTTCGCCCCGAATGTCATTAGTTAAAAAAATAGAATAAAATCCCAATTCTTTCTTTCTTTCTTTTCTTTCTTTCTTTCTTTCTTTCTTTCTTTCTTTCTTTCATTTCTTTCTCTCTCTCTCTTTCTTTCTTTCTTTCATCTCTCTCTCTCTCTTTCTTTCTTTGTGTTTTAAATAAAGTAAATTATTAAAGGAATTATTGATAATTATTATGAGCATTATTTAAAAAAAAATATTTAAATCATATTAATATATTTCACTACATATTATTAAAATTAATTTAGATTCATGTTATTAAGTATATATTACAATAATTAAAATTAGTATATAATTAGTGTATTATTAAAACAGTTAGTATATAATTACAATTATCAAGCGTTTGTATGTCATGCTAGTATTGGTGGTATAAAATAATATTATTTATAATATCATGAATAATTATCTAGTAAAAATCTCTATAATTTTTTTTTCCATACTTTATTTTATTTTATTTTATTTTACATTTAGGAGTAAAATGGATTATAAAATTCACCCTGGCAATAAATGGTAAAAAAAAGGCACATTTAGACGTGTTGTGCTAGATGTGCTAGGTTCTTGCATTTCAAGTCTACAGTCACATAAATTATATTATTTTTATTATTATTATTATTAAAAAAATATGATTAAATTACTTCAGAAGACTGTCTTGCTCAAGTCATGTTGACGGCTTTTATTAATCTTTTTACAGTACTTTTTAGGATTCACCATCCATTTTCCTTGTATTTAACACAACAGCTCAGACATCTCATTCTGTTTTTCACAAAAGAAATAAATCAATAAAAAATCTGCAAGCCATTCCTAATCAGATGAAAATCTTCACAGATATTTCCCAGGCCTTTATCCATTAAAATAGTGCCCGTAGAGTCCGAGCCAGATAAAGCGGCGCTCACAGTCTCAGTTAAAGGTCTTTTTGGGTGTTAATAATCTCTGCTAATCAGTGACATGGCTGAAAAGGCAAAGCATAGAGCTAAACAAGTGCATAGTCACCTTTATCTGTGCTTATCCGCAGTAAACCCGCTCCACCTTTCCATCGCGCACTCCTGGTGTAGATCCTGTGAGAATCACACATTTCACAGACATTAAGTCTCTGGGTTAAACTAACAAACACATTTCTCACATAAATAGTGTGTACGGCTTCTCAAGGCCTGGATTTGTGGCTGGATTTAGCTTCGGCAGTCAGCAGACCGCAACAATGCCTCTAGTTAAAGTATATGCTTGTGGTATAATGGGTCTATCTATCTATCTTTACCTTTAAGAGGCATTGCCTGTGCAGAAAATTGAGTATTTGTGATGTAAAAGTGTACACTACATACAATATTGCAGTTATGAGAAACGCTGACAGGCTTTTTTTTTTAAACTAGGCTTCCTCATACACAGTTTCACATCTGAAATTGAGATGCAGGTCAGTTAGCTTTCGCAACACTCTCTATTTCTGTTTGTCCAGGAAATGAGTCTCACATGCTGACCAGTTTTTGGGTGTAACACACTTCATATTTACAAGAAAGCTCATTCATGTTGATGTTATGTAACACCTATGAAGGAAATAACCTGTGATTTCTATTACAGTCACACCTTAAGCAGACAGAGTGCTATTGTCTTCTATTGTCTATCTGTCGTTTGGTTAAAATTGCTAGTCTGTTTAGGTCAGCAGGCCTCTCTCACCCCTGGCTTGCTGTTTTCTCGTCAGTTTCATCTGCTGCAGAGAGGATTCGCTTTATTTTGGGGGAAGATGACAGCGGCCCTCCTCCGCCGCAGCTCTTCACTGAACTCGACGAGCTCCTCGCCGTTGACGGACAAGAGATGGAGTGGAAGGAAACGGCCAGGTAAAGTGGAGAAACACCCAGAAACATTATAAACAGAAGACTGGAAGATTAGATACCGAAGCAATCTCCATTTCAATCCATGTCGCATTTTTTTACCAGTGTTGACACAAGGGGCGCTACAATGGGTATTAAAGGAGTCATGATTTAAGATATAGCATTTGCCTTTATCTTTTTTGATATATAAGAGGTCTTTGAACCATTAAAACATACCCAATTTTCATAGCTCAAAACAACCTCCTTGTTATAAACAAAGAATTCATCATGCTCCAAAAGTTGATTGGATATTGTGGGATTTTTCTCATCACAAAGGTTGAATAGATTTGCATATGACCGCCTCTAGAGCAAGACATCAACCAATAGTTATACACCTTCACACTCTAGAGGCCCCGCCCACTGGCATTATATATATATATATATATATATATATATATATATATATATATATATATATATATAGGGTTATCATATATATATATATATATATATATATATATATATATATATATATAATAATAATAATATAATATTAAGTTTATTTTATATAGCGCCTTTCTCAGACCCAAGGTCGCTTTACATAGAAATAGAATAACAAACATAATAACAGAATAAACAGATTAACATTACATAGGAAACATAAGAATTAGTAATACAAACAGTAATACAACAAAACATACAGTAAATGGATTATAAATTGTATGAGGAGAAGTGATCATTAAACAGAAATGTCTTGAGATGCGTTTTGAAGAAAGGAAGAGATGAACAGTTACGAAGAGGTTGTGGGAGGGAGTTCCAGAGTTTTGGGGCCAGGGCACTGAAAGACCTACCACCCACGGTGGAAAGTCTAGTGCGGGGAATAACAAGAAGGTTTTGGTCGGAGGATCGGAGTGAACGGGAGGGGGTGTATGTAATCAGGAGGTCACAGATGTATGGAGGAGCGAGGTTATGGAGAGCTTTGAAGGTGAGTAGTAGTACTTTGTATTTAATCCGGGACGGGATTAATGTGTGTGTGTGTGTGTGTGTGTGTGTGTCTGTATGTATAAGGGCTGGATATAATTAATTTTTGATTCCAATTTAAATGTTGATAGTTCAAAAGATGAATTGAAGTCAAAATGTAATTATATAATTGTAAAGTTTGTATAATAACTTTATTGTTATAAAGTTATATTGGGTGGAATTTCAGTTTCTGTATACAAATGAGTTAATTTTAACCTTCTGTATTATATTAATGTAGAACGAGCTGGCTTTATTTTACTGCATTTGTAAAAAAAAAAGTGCCATGTACTAGAGGGCTGCATTGGGATTGAGTCCCGTCGGGTCCCGCGGGACCCAATGCAAATCTTGCGGGGGCGGGCGGTTTGAATTTTGCTGCGGGTGGGAATGGGCGGCTAAAAAAAACACAGCGGGATAGGGAGGTTGCCTAGCGACATGATGGAGAAGATGTAAATAGATGATGTAGAAAAGAACCTAATGTTATTTATTAGTGTTGTTTTTTGAGCACAGCCCCTCGTTGCCATTTGTTAATTAGGTCAAGAGGCGTGATGATGCCAGTGTTATTGAGCAGGCTGCCTAAGTTTGAATGTTTTTATTCTTATTTGTATTTTTCAAACAGAATACCTGCGACATTTGGCTAATAATTGTAAAACTGTTTTTCATGTAGCCTAGTTTATCATATTATGTATATTTTTTTTGCAAAGCAGTCTATTTTTATGTGCAAAGTTTTTGATAAAAAACTTTTTTTTTTTTTTACATGCAGGCCAGGAAACGAAACAAACAACCTCATGAATCTCTTTAATAATATCAATACAAATACGTGTTTTTTTTTTCCCTGCGGGACGGGAGAAGACACAAAATCAATGCATCTCTATTATTGTGCGGGAATAAATTCTCAGAGTTTTGCGGGTGCGAGCGGGAGAGGACATACATATTGCGGGAGCGGGCGGGAGTGTAACACATACGTTGCGGGAGTGGGCTCTACCATGTACTGTACATAATATGTATCAAAAATAATCAATATTAAATCGAAACGCAAGCTTGTGATTCGAATCGTGAAGTTTGTGTCAATACCCTCCCCTAATTTAAATATTGTGCAAAAATCTTTATTTTATGTGTATTATTTTTATTAACCTTTGTTTTAACAATAATAAAAATAAAAAAATCCAGACCATGACCCCTGCAATCTTCCACTGTCATAGAATAACACATTTTTTCACACATTATTCCTATGTAGTATTAAAAAATATGAATCTCGCATACTATTTAGGCAAAATATAAGCAAATTGGAATGTAATTGTTGTCTTAATTCAGAATATCATGTTATCATGCTGTGCATATCTTCATATCACAGAAGCAGTAAAATCACATTTATAGCGCTTTAATACAGAATAAACTTTGCAGACTTGACAAATTCAATTTCTGCTCTAAAAGACAGCGGAGTCATTATTCAGCTCGAGTCAATTCAGTTTTGATTCACTTCAGTTCAATACCAGTGTAAATGTTTTAATTATGAATGAATCCGGTTCAGCTATAAGCAGCTCTACTGAAGAAAATTGTCCGGTCAGTTCAGTGTTGACTTGATTTGATTCAATAACTGTGTCAAGAAAAATATGTCAATTATGAACAAATTTGATTCAGCTTTGAAGACAAACCCTCGCAGTTCAGTTCACCAGAAATGATTTCCTGATTTCAGCTAACTTCACTTTTTCCAGCTGTTTTGTCCTCAGATGGATATGTAGGTCAGATATTCACGCTTGAAGGGGGGAGACCTCTGCTAAAACAACACTCGCCTCATTCGCCAGGTGCTCATGATTGTGGAGCGCCACTTGTCCGTTCTTAGGATTTCACACATTCCTGACTGCATGCGCCGCTCACGTATGCTATTAGACAAGCGCTTGACCTCCAGGATAAGGGTCAAGCACAAATCTGCAACGAATAACACGAAAGCAAAATGCATGTGATCTAAAGGAGAGGTGCATGCTAACATTGTTTCGTCACTTTCAGGAATAGAACACTCCACCAAAAAAAGACTCACCCTCATTTACTCATGCATGTTCCAAACTGTGTTTTTTTTCTTCTTTTTTTCTATTTTTTTTTACAAGCAAACAACATGAAAGTAGGAAATAGAGACAAAATTGTGATGATTTACTGTTATACTGTTGATCTTGGGCCAGAGACAAAGCAGCTTTAATCTGCTCCAAGTAGTTTTGATTTCCTTTGTGTGTTGAGTGATTGATGAGCTGCAGGTCTTTTCCTGTCATGAACGTATTGACTGAGCAGCACACACACACACACACACACACACACACACACACACACACACACACACACACACAAAATTAGGCCTTGCTAATGAAACTTTGTAAAATCATGTTTATGAATCATTCTATGAAAAATAGATAGAAATAGAAAAAAATTCAATTTTCTAAAGTTGATAAAAAAAACAAATTCCTCATAATCGACAGGGAGGAACATGATTTGAATATGTTATATTTGGCTAATCTTGTCCAACCTGAAAAATAAATGAGCAATGTTAATGCTGTCACTCCCTTTTCATTATCACATTTAAACTAATATTTCACTGCTGTTTTGAGGGAAATAATAGTGTGGCGCAGGATAAAAACTTTGGTTTTTGTTCCGTTTTATGTTTCATTTAGTTTCAACGTGATGCAGTATAAAATAGTATATTTAATTGAATATGTTTTTGATTCATTTTAAATTTAAGTGCATATAACAGTCAATAGTAGGTTTTTGTGTTGAGTTCACTTCATCCAATGCTGTGGACACAAATGGTGCTCCATTCATGCAGCGACTCTTATATACTGTATTTTTCCTTGGATTTGCATGTTCCAGATTTACATGTTAAGAGCTACATGGATCATGTTCAAATGAAACCATTTGCAAACAAAGAGCCCAGTGTGTTCACATGTGTGCATGTGTGTTAGAGGTCCCAGAGTCCCCATGGTTCTCTGGGTTCACCTGTGTCTCAGGTAAAATATCAAAGCCACAGGCCGCTGTGTGTGTGTCTATCACTTTTGTCTCGGGATCATACCAATGCTTGGCTAAACTCAGCTCAACATCCTTTCTGCACAAGATTACAGCGCTATAAAGGATATCTGTGTGCTTATGTATCGTTTCTCTGAGACCAAGCAGAGTAAACTAAAAACACAGCAGCAGAGCTTTAAGAAGCTTTTTCTTTCTTATTTTACATTAGAAAGCTTTTAGTTAGTTGGCAGAAAGGCAAATATAAGGTCTTCATAAAATGTGTTATACTATGTATATGTCATTGCAAGCATAAAGTACATTACAAAACATTATTGAGGTGGTACCATGGTACAGAGATGGTAAAACCATGATAAATTAATCAATGTTTACAGTATTCATGTAAATCACTGTTCAAGTTTTGGGTCGGATTTGCAAATGTTTTTGAAAGAGTCTCTTCTGCTCACCAGGGCTGCATTTATTTGTTAAAAAATACAGTAAAATCAGTAATATTGTGAAATATTATTACAATTAAAAAATTACTGTTTTCTATTTTAATATAGGTTAAAATGTAATTTATTCCTGTGATCAAAGCTGTATTTTCTGCATCATTACTCCAGTCTCCAGTGTCACGTTTTTTTCAGAAATCATTCTAATACGATGATTTACTGCTCAAAAAACTTTTTTTTTATTATTATTATCTATATTGAAAACACTTGTGCCACTTCATGTTTTTGTGAAAACAATATTTTTCAGCATTCTTTGATAAATAGAAAGTAAAAAAAAAAAAACATTTATTTGAGACAGAATTTTTTTTTTAAGATTAACTGTCTTTACTGTCACTTTCAATCTGTTTAATGCATCTTTTCTTTGAAAAAACAGTAAGAAAACCGTACTTCAAAGAATGCTACATCATAGTAGCATTCTTTGGTAGAGGTTCTTCAAGACACATAGTAGATGACCAAAATTAACATAGAAACATGACTTTACCATAAAATATGCCAAAAACATGTTCATCTGCACCATGGTAAACCCGGTATTATGATGCTAAATGTTCAAAAGAGGTCCATTGCCATTGTACACATCAGAAAACATTGCATTACCTAAAACATTACCTATTGCATGCCCCTAAAACATGTCTTTTTTTTTAAGTGAACTGAAGTAATTTCAGTGCTTTAAATATTGTTTAGTCGCTGTCAGTACGTTTATGTGTTGTGTGTGTTTTCCTCAGATGGATAAAGTTTGAGGAGAAGGTGGAGAAGGGTGGAGAACGGTGGAGTAAACCTCATGTAGCCACTCTGTCTCTACACTCGCTCTTCCAGCTGAAAAACTGCATCGAGAAAGGAACAATCAAGCTGGACATGGAGGCCAACTCACTTCAGCAGATCGTCGGTAAAAACACTCTTCAGTGTATGATCCAGCACTCTTAGAAATAGAGGTTCTTCAAGACACATTTATAGCTATATAGGGTTAGGGGTTAAAACAAATATTCAAACCAGTGTTTTAGTTTCTGGATTCATTAAACATGGTCTCTGCAAGTCTTAAAAAATTACATTAGATCCATTACATATTTTTAACACACTACACATGCAAGTTTACAGTCAAGCAAGCTAACTAATCGAGAGAGTTGTTTCAGGTTGTTCATATACATGAAATAGTCCTATAAAAAAGGACAAAAAGTAAAAAAGATTAATTGGCATTTTATATCATATTTCTTAAAGTGAAATGATTAAATGATAAACTTTTTTTTTTTTTTCAAAATTTTTAATAATTTCTATTTATTTTTTTTATAATTTGATATTTTTAATAAAACTCAGTTGTGTAAATTAGAGTGTTTTCTACAGTTTTTTAGTATTTGCGAACCAAAAGTAAAAAATAATAATTGGCATTTTAATTCTAATAATTTTATTTTCATTATTTTTCTATAATTTATTTATTTTTAATTAAACTTGCTTAATTAGTGTTTTCTACTGTTTTATTCATAGTATTCATTTGTGGTGAAATAAATGTACAAAAAAGAAGAAGAATTGGCATTTTATTTCTTCTTTCTTGTAGCAAAATTCTTAGTTAAGTGCTACATTAATTTTTATAGAATTTATTTATTTTAATAACATTTCATTGTGTCCCCTTCCATTCATTCCTATTTATTTAACATTCCATTTTTTCCATTATTTGGTCTTAAATTCAAAGTTACTTTCCTAAAACCTGCTTTAAACCGGAAACCATCAGAAACCCTGCTTAAAGCCCCAGTACATGAGATGTGTGTCTGTCTTTCAGAAATCATCACTGACAGTCAGATTGAGAGCGGCCAGCTGAAGGCCGATCTGAAGGAGACGGTCATTTACACTTTGCTGCGGAAACATCGCCACCAGACCAAGAAGTCCAACCTGCGTTCGCTGGCAGACATCGGCAAAAGCGTGTCGAGTGCAAGTCGTCTGTTCGGGAGCCAGGAGAACGGTAACACAGCTGCCACATCAACCCTCTCTCTTACACTCTATCGCTTTCCACATCTCTCCTCTCGCTTTCAACACAGCATCTATCATCCATCCATCCATCAGCAGCATCTCTCGCTCGGTTTACAAGAGGTTGCATTCACAGCAGATGTCTTGTGGGTAAAACAGTTTTAGTGGGTAACTAGTTAACTTAAATTCATCATGAAAACTGAGCCTTTTTTCTTTGTTAATTCACTTAGTCTCATTGTGATTCTTCGGTTCACATTATTTAAAGAATAACATGTTTCTTATCATAAATCTTTCATCAAAAACTTTGCTTTTGAAATGACTTTCCTTTTCTGCTGACATCATCCTTTTATTTTAGCTCCTCCCCTCAGCTTCCGTACAGAGACACATTTCATCAGATCCGTTCTGTATTCTGCATGTTTTACATGGAAGAACATCTCATTATAAAAGGGGAACATGTGTCTTGTTTTGACTTTAGTGTTGAAGAACTAGAAACTAGTTCTAGAAAATGTTGCCTCAACGTCAAGAATTGTATAGATCAGATGTTTCATAATATTGAAGCTTTTTTCTAGAAACAGTGTCTTTGTTGTAAGGCCGCTAAATGGCTGTTTTTACTGTACTGGGCATGTAAGTTTACAGTCAAGCAAGCAGAGGGAATAATCAAATGCTCTCTTGTGCACATGCATGGCATTTGAAATCCTTTCTATTTATTTATTATTTTAGGGAATTGTTGTGGATTAAAAAAAAACAATTATATATATATATATATATATATATATATATATATATATATATATATATATTGTTTCTTGTAGCCAAATTCTTAGTTAAATGATAAATGTATTTCTATTTTATTTTAATAATTCCTCAATATTTGAAATTATTTTTAATTAAATTCATATATTTGACATTGAACTATTTAACAGTTAAATTAAAATATTAACTAACTAAAATTAACTATTTATTCATATATATATATATAAAAAATTTTTTTCGTTTTCACGATTATTTTTTAAACAAGCTTAGATTCAAAGCAGCTTCCTCAACACCGGTTTCTCCTGTTTCAGAAATATTCTGTTCTCTCATGAGATTTCATTGTCTTTTCAAAACTGTGCTTGGTTTTCCTAAATGATGTCTGTTTATATTTTTATGTAATGCTCCAACTGAATTCTGAATCCGCTCTTTGAACCAGACTTGTACTGGATTTCTCTGCTCTAATGCTTTCTTTTCTTTTCTCTCTTCCCTGTCTCTCGTCCCTCCTCCGTGTCTTGATTGACATGCATGCGCTCTGTCTTCCTGTCTCTCTGTGTGTGTGTGTGTGTGTGTGTGTGAAGCGCGCAGTCCTCTCGATCACTCTGTGCCTTGCTTTGCCAACTTTGATCCCGACGAGCAAATTCAGATGCAGAGAAGCAACAGCATGGGACTTCTCTGTAAGTCTGTAGCTGAAGATTCAGACCGATTCATGCTAGATGTGCTCCGCTGTGAGTCTACAGATGGAGAATTACCCTGTAGTCTGGTTCTCTTTAAAAGAGCAGCTCTAGTCGACTGTAAATCTGCAGATAAAGACAAAAATGTATCATTTTGTATGTGTACAATAATGAATATATTGAGACGTAGATGTTGTTGTATTTTCCACATAGTGTTTTAGCATTTGAGCAGCTGATCAGTGTTTGACCTTTGACCTTGTGTGACCTCTGCAGGTAGTCCGACCACGGCCCATCGTAACCTGACCTCCAACAGCCTGAACGATCTCTCAGTCAAACCCGAGAAAGACCAGGTACTGTGACGTGTGTTTCTGTGCAGATGTAAGAGTAGCAGTTTCCCACATGTGGAAGTATATATTCATTCTGCAAGAAGAATATTATTGGGCCAGGGTCAAAATAATAATATATAATAATTACTGATATACAATGAATGAATGAATTAAGTCTTGAATTTTCACACCGAAATTGCTAGTAAATTTCAGAAATATTTACAAAAAATTTGCAAGCCACACATATAAATCGTATTATTCTCAGTGGTTATTCTCGTTAGATTAAAAAAATATATTATTTTGTTTTTTATATTTTAATTATTTAAAATATAACAATTTAATATATATGATATCAAGTATTTTAAATGTATAATATATTATTATTATTATTTATAATGTAATCCTTATTTCTATGTATTTTTGTATTTTATTTGTAATTATATTTCTATATTTGTTCATTATTTTTAATTAAACTCAGTTATGGAAATTAGAGTGTTCTCCACTGTTTTGGTATTTAGCCTCCAAACTACTTTTATAATGATATATTATTAATATTTGAAATATTAAAAACACATATAATAATGATATTTAAGTTAATAAATATTATAATAAATAAAAATACAAGTGACTCATATTTCAAATATATAGTAATGCATATTTATTTTAAATATTAAGAATTATTCTCATTATTATTTACATTGAACTAATATTAATAATAATTGTTTTTATTTTATTTTATAAAAAAATAAATTTTATTATGCTAGTAAGAATCATTGCCAAATGTGCTTAAATGAAACAAAAGTAATGTCTTAATGGTTTTAAAATAGGCTTTATTTTCTTAACAGGTATTTTGTAGTGATTTATATTAGCCAGGTGTGTTTTTGTGTGATTCTCCCACCAAGCGTTTATTTCAGACTCGACTGATGCCTGTTTCTCTGGTGGGAAGTTTGTTTAGGAAGGTTTCAGCCCTGGGTGTGACATCTCTAGGATGGGAATAAGTGTAAAAGGACAAAACCTCTTTTTCAAACACAGTAGCACACAATAGAAACTCAGTGGCTCTCTTTCACACGAGGACAAACCTGAGCCGCTGTCGTCAGTCGTGTCAATATTTGTGGATTAGTGGAAGAGCCTTGTCAGTCGCACAGAGCTCTTGTTGTGTATAATTCACGCTACTGCAGTAATTATACTGATAATCTCAAATCTGCCAAACAACAAACATTACACACACACATAATCACACAAGGCCTCTTTTGTGTCTGTGTGTGTTCAGGCTCATCCTAGTGTTTATCACTAATGAAATGCTTTTGTTCATTTCCACGCTGCTTGAATCTTATCAGACTTTTATATTACTGAAATATGACCTAATAAATATGAATGCTTTATTAAATGTATTTGATTGTAGCTTTTTCTGTTTTTATGGTGTTTATGTGAAAGAAATAGACAGTAGGTTTGAATATGGGTCAGAGCAGACAATATATAGTGAACAACTTTATGCTTCCATTGTAAATGTGTTGCTTTAAATATGCTTTCAATATATATAAAATGATTTATTTTATGTGGTAACTGACTGCATGCAACAGAAATATTAATGCATGCAACTAAAGATAAAAAAAAATGTATTTGATATAAAGCTGAGATAAGGTAAATATACGTTTTAGATGAAAAGCGTAAACAAAGATTGAATTAAAATATAAGCTATATAAATATATAATATAAAAACATAAGTTGAAGTATTAAAATTACTCAAATTAAAACTGTAATTAAAACAAAGTAGAAATTGAAATATTTGAGAGAAACGAAAAATAATAAAAATATCAAATACACATTAAAAAAATAAAACAAAACATAATTCAAAATTTTAAATACATGAATGCTTAATATTTTTTAAATATTAAAATGTTAATTAATTTATTAATTTATCAGCCTCCAGTTACTCTACTATATTAAATATTTCAATTTGTTAATTCCGATGATTTGTTTATCTTTTTATGGCTGTTGTCATTGTTTTATAGCATTTACATTTAGTTTTTTTAGCAGATGCTTTTATCCAAAGTGATTAATGAAGAAATAACATCACAAGCTATTTATTATCCTGTAATTAACCAAGTTAATTTAGTAAAAAAAAAATCTTAATCTTATGGTTTCTTTTTCTAGTTGCATAATAAGTTCATGAAGAAGGTTCCCCGGGATGCAGAAGCATCAAATGTTCTGGTCGGCGAGGTGGACTTTCTGGACGCTCCCTTCGTGGCGTTTGTGCGTCTTCAGCAGGCCGTCATGTTAGGAGGACTCACTGAGGTTCCTGTTCCCACACGGTAAATTACTCTGGAGGAATATAGCATTGCATCACTTGCTCACCAGTGGATCCTCTGCAGTGAATGGGTGCCGTCAGAATGAGAGTCCAAACAGCTGATAAAAACATCACAATAATCCACAAGTAATCCACATCACTCCAGTCCATCAGTTAACATCTTAAGTAAAAAGCTGTGTGTTTGTAAGAAACAAATCCTTCATTAGGACGCTTTTAACTTCAAACCGTCGCTTCTGATCAAAATATAGTCCATAATCCATAATAATGCTTCCTTCAGGGAAAATGTCCATCTCCTGTTGTCCTCTCAAACCAAAATACTCTGACATAGTTGTATTTGCAACTGTTTTGGACTGTTTTTGCCTTGTAAACAGTACAGATATCTCTCCTGATTCAGAAGAGATGGTTATTTCAGTAGAGAAAGCAATATTATCAGTCGATGATCTGTATTTTAGCAGGAAGCAGTGGTTTGAAGACTTACTGAAACACCTTAATGGTTGATTTGTTTCTTACAAACATGCAGTTTTTCACTTTTACAAGATGTTAACCGATGTACTGGATTGGTGTGGATTACTTGTGATGTTTTTATCAGCTGTTTAGACTCTCATTCTGACGGCACCCATTCACTGCAGAGGATCCATTGGTGAGCAAGTGATGAGATCTGATGAAAAACAAAAACTCATCTACTTCTTGGATGCCTGAGGGTGAACACATTTTCAGCAAATGATCATTTTTGGGTGAAGTATCCCTTTAAAGCTGTGTAATTCATTAATCCACTACTATAGTAATAACAGTATCTATTTGTATTGGTAGCTTCCTTTTTATTCTGCTGGGGCCCAAAGGAAAGGCCAAATCATACCATGAGATCGGACGTGCCATCGCCACGCTCATGTCTGATGAGGTGTGTGTATTAGCATGCTAACAGTCTTTAGTTTTCCTCTGGTGATATTAGCTGAACTGTGGCCTAACGCTGTGTGCTTTGGGCTCCTGCAGGTGTTTCATGACATAGCTTATAAAGCGAAAGACCGCGCTGACCTGCTGGCAGGCATTGATGAGTTCCTGGATGAAGTCATTGTGCTTCCTCCCGGAGAATGGGACCCTGATATCAGGATTGAACCTCCTAAGTCCATCCCGTCTGCAGATAAACGGTACTGTACAACAGTAAATGTGATGAATGCAATCCAATACTTGCTTGTTACTAATTTTGAGGTGCTGGTTTCAAAAATAATGTCTGTTTTGCTTTAGCATGTCACTTTTTCTTACAAAATATGATGCATTTGTTGCATTTTTTGCATTTGACAACCATTTGTAAGGTGCAGAAGTCTTGTTTTATCCCTTAATCAGCAGGAAAAACTGATACAGAGACAAGATTCCTGTTTGAATCCGAATCCGATTACAGTTCTTTGTTCAATTTCTGGATTTTCATATCTATTAATGATTCTGCAGAAATTATTTCGTGACTAATTGTGATTTCCACTCCATTGCAATACATGCAGTTGTTTATTACGTCATTGATTTTTAAAGTCAGCACCATCAGATTAGATCATATTTAAACAAAGGGCAATCAGACTGAGTTGATTTGTGTGTGTTTTAGTAAAAACTTTATTGCTGGAGGGGAAGGTGTTCAGATGAACGGCGAAACTCCTCATGATGGGAGTCCAGGAGGCGGCGGTGGCCACGCGGTTGGTGATGAACTCAAATTTACCGGCAGGTAAGTAAATTAATAAACAAAAATGCATGAGCACTTAGTTTAACAATTAGCACAGTTAAAGTGATTTTATGTTATTTCTACACTGAGAAAATTGCAATCAGTCATTCAAAAGTATGGGATTGGTAAGATTTTGTATTTTCTCTGAACATAAAAAATGATCAAAAATACAGTAAAAACTGTAAAGTTGTCAAATATTGTTATAATTTAAAACAACTGTTTTCTGTTTGAATATATTATGAAATGTAATTTATTCCTGTGATGCAGAGCTGTATTTTCAGCATCATTCCTCCAGTCTTCAGTGTCACATGATCTTTCAGAAATCATTCTAATATTCTGATTTTAAAGTTAAAAATTAATATTTTTGTGAGGATTCTGTGATGAAAAGAAAGTTCAAAAGAACAGCATTTTGTTTGAAATAAAAGTCTTCTGTAACATTATAAACGTCTTTACTACTACTTTTGATCAATTTCATTTGTTTTGCTGATTTAAAAGTATAGATTTCTGTCCCAAAAATATTTTGCACGATTGTATGGAAGTCCGTTTCTGCCACAAAAAAAAAAAAAAAAATAAAAAAAAAATTATCTCACAATTCTTACTTTTTATCTTCTCAGAATTAGAGAAATACATTCAGAATTGACTTTGAATAAATTTTTTCACTATTCACAATTGCAAATTCATATATCGCAACTCGAGACTTTATAACTTGCAATTTTTAAAGTCAGAATCAATCACCTTGTCTTAATAATACATTTATTGGCGGAAACGGGCTTTTCATACGATTGTGTAGGAAAAATAAATGTTTTTTTTTTTTTGGTTACCTGCGAAAACATTTTCCAGTAAGAAAACAATCTCTTTCTCTCGTAGGTTTTGCGGCGGCCTCGTTCTGGACATCAAGAGGAAGCTCCCGTTTTACGCGAGCGACTTTTACGACGCTCTCAACATTCAGTCTCTGTCTGCCACCCTGTTCATTTACCTGGGAACCGTGACAAACGCCATCACCTTCGGAGGGCTGCTGGGAGACGCCACTGACAACATGCAGGTTTGACACTTCAAGTCCTTCTCTGACCGGCGTGAGTTTGTACTGAACTAGTGCCAGACGGTTTGGCTCAGCTAGGTTTATTCAGAAGATCCTGGAAATAAAATCTGGCTGACGTTGTGTTTACAGCTCCAGGGATTGGAAGGCCACAGATAGCTGCTTGATTATTAAACATGTCATGTCAAATCTATGTCATGTGTCTCCTAGATCAGATGTTTGGAAACAGATGTAGATGTTGCATGTTGGGATGTGCTATATTGAGAGTAACTTTACTTTGAACAACTGTGTGTATAAATAGTGTCAGGACTGTGTGCTGTACTTTCAGACACGTGCAGTGACTGAGAGTTTGCGCATATATTTAGCAGTGCATCAATATGGCGCAGGCTAAGGAGGATCAGATATAAATATCCTCAGATTACACTCAAGCACACACACACACACACACACACACTAACACATACATAAAATCACTTTGGAAAAATCTATCTAAGGGAATCCTTCTCGTGACCTCTGGCCTTTACCTACAAAGCCTGCCTCAGATATTAAAGCTTCAGGTGAAGGTTGAAAGTTGGTGAATTAATTTTTTTTTTTTTTTTTTTGTCTTGAGTTAAAAAAAATATTAAAGATGTTTAATATATTTTTATATTATGTTTATTATATTGATTTATATTCATATTTATTAAATATGAAAATATGTAAATATATTGAATATGCAAACATAAATGCAGAACAATTAAATATGCTGTGATGAACTATCAAGCCTTGAGTTTTTGGATCTTGGATAGTTTAAGTCAAGTCTTGTGAAACCATTGCCATTTAGCGGCCTATTGTGTGTATGAATCAGTACAGAGAGTACAATTAATTATTAATTCAATTAATAATAATGAATTAATCAGTTTAAAATTACATTTAAATAAATAGATAAATGTATGCATTTAGCAGACGCTTTTATCCAAAGCATTCAGGCTAATATTTTTTACCTAACATTTTTTACTTAATAAAAAGCAATGACTTTATTAAGTATTACTGTTATTATTATATACTTTTTAAATAGATTATTATTTTGTATGTCCTATTTAAATATTTTTTTTTCAATGCATTATTGCATTAATAATAAACTATAATTATAATAATAATAATAATAAATCTAATAATAATAATAACAATAGAATATAATACTACTTTATTCATTATTATTATTATTATTTTAATTTTAAATGCATTGTTATTATTATTATTATTATTATTTTAAATGAATACAATAAATTAGTGAATACAATAATCACATTAATAATGATCAAAATTAATACATTTCCCATCCATCTGTTGGCTGTTTATCATTTCAGTGGTTTATTGTTCACTGAATGAATAAAAATGTAATGCATTTAAATAAAACAACATAATAATAATAACAATAATAATTCATTAATAGTTATTTATTATAGAATTTACATGTGTTATTATTATCAATTTTAATATTAAGTCAATAATTATTATTGTTAATATTACTTCTATTAATAATAATTATGTAATAGTGCATTATACTATTAAAAAAGCCAGGTTAATATGAAGGGACTTTCCATATTAATTGATTTATAGGTGTTTCACTAGTGATTTTAATTATACATCATAATGTGTTGTGTTTGAGGCACAAAGGAAATGTCCATAAATTTAACAGACAATGAGCTTTTTGTTTTTTCCTTGGATTTTCTTAATGTATGCGAGTTACACACTTAAGTTTAACAGTCAAAGGTGTGTTAATATCACTAACCCGTGACATGAGCAAGTGGAACAGTGATGCTTACTTGAGAAAACTCCAGGCTTTTGTGTTGGAAACAGGCATTTGTCTGAATAAGCGCTTTGAGATCTGACTGTCAGGCAGAAATGTGCTCGCCAAGGAGCTGCCGTCATCACATATGGGCTCAAATCTGATAAGAGTTCCTGCTTTAGTGCCTTCAAATACACCACCTTTGCTTTAGTTTTTCCGCTTGACGCCTGTGTTTTTGTCTTTCTGTGCAGGGTGTGTTGGAGAGTTTCGTCGGGACGGCGTTGGCCGGTGCTGTGTTCTGTCTGTTCGCGGGTCAACCTCTGACGATCCTGAGCAGCACCGGACCCGTGCTCGTCTTTGAGCGGCTGCTCTTTAACTTCAGCAAGTGGGTGCCATGCACACACAGATACATACAGAAGCATGACACATAAGTTCATAATACAACAGCAAGCTATCAGCGAGATTATTACATCAACAGTATTTGTTAGACAAAATGTGATATGTGGTGAAATATCAAATGTGTAATAGTACGCATTTTATATGTATTAAGTGTTAACAGCTGGTGAAGGAAGTTTATGTGTGATGTGTCATATGTAGTTTGACCGAAAACAAGCAGCATTCCCTGGAAATCTTGTAGTTGTGTGTTATCAGAAGCACAATATGTTCTGAGTTATCTGGAATCAAGAAACATCTTATTGTTTTCCCCGTTTCCGCCAAGGTCTCGTCTGTCTGTGTGTGCATGAGTGTGCATAAATACATTTCTCTCTCTCTCTCTCTCTGTCTCAGAGGTTTCGGGTTTCTGTGTTTATGTTCCATTATGAATAATTGAGTCAGATTTCATGTCTGCTCCTGCTAGTTCAGTTTCTCTGAGGGTTTGCATCTGAAGAGTCTAGAATGAATGTAATATACATGTAATATATTGGAGGAGTCAGATGTAACATGCTAACATAATTCGTCATTTCTAATCAATAAAGACTGGATTCAGTGCGGAACACAAGGAGCATAAGAAAAATGTCTTTTGGAAATGAATCCATATAACAATACACAGAATAGGACCATAAATAATATAATATAGTTAAAAATGTCTCGAAAAAATAGTATATGTATATATTTAATCAAACGATAATATATATATATATATATATATATATATATATACAGTATGCGACCAGTCTTAAGTTGCAATGGTATATTTGTAGCAATAGCCAAAAATACATTGTATGTGTCAAAATTATAGATTTTTCTTTTATGCCAAAAATCATTAGATTATTAATTAAAGATCATGTTCCATTAAGATATTTTTTTAACTTCCTACTGTAAATATATTAAAACTGAATTTTTGACTAGTAATATGCATTGCTAAGAATCCATTTGGACAATTTTAAAGTCGGTTTTCTCAATATTATGATTTTCTCAAATAGTTCTGAAAACTAATCTCAAATAGTATCTCAGCCAAATATTGCCCGATCAAAACAAACCATACATCAATGGAAAGCTTATTTATTCAAATAATTGATCCTTATGACTGGTTTTGTGGTCCAGGGTCAAATATTATTGATTTACAGTTTTAGAGTATTGCATTATGGGATCATTGGTACACAGGTGCTCTGGTTACAAATTAATGCTTTGAAATTACAAAATTAATGTTTTGAGTAAAAAAAAAAAAGAAAAAAGGCCATCCAGGAAATATATGCAGAAAGAAAATTTGCATACTCAGTATTCAAAACCAGTGTCTAGTATGACATTTCAAAGCTATTGTTCTTGTCTTGTCATCGGTGTGGTGGTGACGGTGATGTGTGTTTCTCCGATTGGTTCAGGGATAATGATTTCGACTATCTGGAGTTCCGGCTGTGGATCGGTCTGTGGTCTGCTTTCTTGTGTCTGGTGCTGGTGGCCACAGACGCCAGTTTCCTGGTGCAGTACTTCACCCGCTTCACAGAGGAGGGCTTTTCTGCTCTCATCAGCTTCATCTTCATCTACGACGCCTTTAAGAAGATGCTCAAACTGGCTCACCATCATCCAATCAACACAGACTTCAACATGGACCTGGTCACGCAGTATGGATGCCACTGCACTCCTCCAGACGGTGAGACCGTCTTTTATATAATCTTGTTTTATTTGTTATTATTATTAGTATATTTAAATTATAATACTATATTAACAGTATAGCTTATTTTAGAGAAAATATCGTAATATATTAACGTTTTAAGTTGCTATTTGGTTTGAATGTTTTAAATTTTTTTTCAATTATGCACATGATTTTGATATTCTTAGATCAACACATAATACTCATTAAGAAAACGTTTTGTTTGATTTCTGATTATTTCATATTGCATTTAACACTGCAACATACAGTATTCAAATTTTCTTCATTAGCCGTTTTTTAATTGGAGACAAAATTTACATTTTGAGTTAATCAGTTATTATAATTTTTATACAAACTATTTATATATTTATTTTTGTTATTCAATTTTTTTGTAGTAATAGTAAGAGTAATATAAATACTTGATTTTCAGAGAAATATATATCAGAGAAATATCTTAATATTTAAATGTTTACTCATTTTAACTCTATTGATAATTTATTTTATTTCATAATTCATATCATATAATTGACTTTTTTTATTATACATGCTATGTTTTCCTTCTTATTTTCTTTTTCTTTCCATCTTAATTAATTTGTATATTTGTATATATATATATATATATATAGTAATATACTAATAGTAATATATTAACATGAATAGGTTTTCTAGATATAATATTGTTAAAAAAAATGTTTATTTTGTTTAAAATATTCAATTAAATAGCAAGTTCATACACATGCTATTTATTATTATTTTATTTTTTTAACATACTAATAGTAATATATTAACATGAATACTTTCAGAGAAATTAATTTTTTTTAACATTTTCTTCTAGTTTTGCACAGGACTTGTTTTTTCTCCTAAGAGAACAGGAAATAATAGTGACCAAGAAAAGCAGTGAGTGAGAAACTAACACTCAACATCAGGTTTAATATAAAACTAAACTCATGTTTCGTGTCTTTGATTCGAAGGCAATGCTTCATCTCTGTACATGGAGAAAATGGAGGACCTGATGAACAGCACAGGACAGGTAGAAGCTCTGTGTGTTTGTGTTGACCATTATTCAATTATTAAAATACCCACAATGCATTAGATACATTCAAAGCCATTTTTGACAAGTTACTGCAAATATAAAACACATATGATATTTAAAAAGTGTTTTATTGATATGAATGAGGATAATTGTTCATGTTTGTGTTTGCGCAGCAACATCTGAACGCGACCTGGGCGTCTTTGACACGTTCTGAGTGTTTGGAGTGGGGCGGTCAGCTGGTGGGCCCAGCGTGTGAATACGTCCCTGATATCACACTGATGTCCTTCATTCTGTTCTTCGGCACATACACGTGCTCCATGGGTCTGAAGAAGTTCAAAACCAGCCGATTTTTCCCAACTACGGTACACAAACACACACACACACACACACGGACATCATCACTCTTTAATGAGGATCTTAACTGCCTTATGCTATACTCATGAGAATAGACTTGGACACCATGCTAACACACACACACACGTTTGTTTTTGTGAAAAGTGTGTTCATCCCATAGGCGTAATGGTTTTTATACTGTACAAACTGTATATTCTATCGCCCTACACCTAACCCTAACCCTCACAGGAAACTTTGTGCATTTTTACTTTCTCAAAAAAACTCATTCTGTATGATTTATAAGCGTTTTGAAAAATGGGGACATGGCTTATGTCCTCATAAGTCACCCTCTCCTTGTAATACCTGTGTCATACCCATGTCATTATACAGAGTTGTGTCCTGATATGTCACAAAAACAAGAGCGCACACACACACACACACACACACAGACTTTAAGATATTATTTGAAATGCATTGCTTCTGAATTGAAGTGTCTTTTGGTTTGGCAGCAGTAATGGAAAATCTGTCTAAAAATGCAGTAGTATATTACCAATCTGGACTCATTAAAACATCATAAATCTCCATTAATCTCCACTAATTAGAGGTTACAGATTTAAAGATGATAGTTTTCGCTTCCAATTCTGGTGTTTGTCGTGCATTTCTAGTCAGTGATGTATTAGTTTGTGATTTTGATCAAATAAATAATAGAATAAACCTAGAATGTTGATGCTGTGTTATTATTTGAACTGTTAATGTGAATTCATATGCTGAATGGTTGTTTATATTTCGCAGGTCCGCAAACTGATCAGTGATTTCGCCATTATTCTGGCCATCTTCATCTTCTGTGGTGTGGACGCGCTGGTCGGTGTGGATACACCCAAACTAATAGTGCCAAGTGAATTCAAGGTGTGTGTGTGTGTGTGTGTGTGTGTTGACTGGGTTTAATGTCTTTGTGAGGGAACTTCTATGTTACAGTAATACTTTAATAGTACCATATTATACCTTCAAACCACTCACTGAAGTCTGACACTTGAAACCTCTAATACGTGTGTGTGTGTGTGTGTGTGTGTGTGTGTGTGTGTGTGTGTGTGTGTTTGTGTGTGTGTGTGTGTCCAGTGAGAATCTAGTGCTCGTATTGTTACATCAAAATCTGTATTACAACAGATTTACAATATAAGTTTCATTATTAATTCTATCAAACATCATACATGATATAATATATAACAGATCAATAGATTATTTAGTTTCAAATGTTATTATGATGCTCATATTTCTATTTGACTTTAGATAAAGTACATAATATGCATACGTTTATATAATGTTTGCTGATGAACGTTATTATAAAGTGCCACTTTTGTCATGCTAAAATTATATATATATATATATATATTGACCTTTGACCTGACCATGCTTTGCTTAATTGTTATCTGACATCATCAAGATGAATTTGTTCTGACAAAGTTTAACTCTTGAGTTCTTGATCACCATTTTCTAAACTATAGCAAATAAACTTTAATTTGTGAAATTTTGAAGGCGTCTGAATAAATGTTGCTTTCAGTGTATATATTGTAACATATATGTAGTATAAAATATAAAATATGTGTGTAATTTAAATGTAAAAATAATTATTTATATATATATATATATATATGTACAATAATTTTTTTTAATTTTATTAAAATATAAATATTTATATATACAAAATACAAATTAATAATAAATAAATGTAATATAAATATATGTTGTTTTTTTTATTTGATTTAAACGTCTAATTATCCTGTATTTTTTTTTAACCCTAAATAGCCGACGAGTCCAAATCGTGGTTGGTTTGTTCCACCGTTTGGAGGAAACCCGTGGTGGGTTTGCCTGGCGTCACTCTTACCTGCTCTCTTGGTCACCATCCTCCTCTTCATGGACCAGCAGATCACAGCCGTCATCGTCAACCGCAAGGAGCACAAGCTCAAGGTACAAACGGCGGATGTGGAAAGCTACACAAACTCAGGGGCTGATGTGGAGTGTTATGAGGGGCACTGCTACTGCTCCAGTCGAGACAGGACTTAGATCTCAAACACACAGTGCTGTGCTTCATATAGAGAACTGATCATTTACCACAGGTCACGAGTGTTGTTTTTCTCGCCCTGAGCGCAGAAGGGAGCTGGGTATCACCTGGACCTGTTCTGGGTCTCCATTCTCATGATCGTGTGTTCGTTCATGGGTCTACCGTGGTACGTGGCGGCCACCGTCATCTCCATCGCACACATAGACTCCCTCAAGATGGAAACTGAGACCTCGGCACCTGGAGAACAGCCCAAATTCCTCGGAGTCAGGTGAGGGGAAAAGTCCAAATGCATTGAAATGATGAGGAAAACTTGGCTTCAATCGCTCTGGAATAACTTGATTACAGCATCAAAAACTCAAAAGACAAACAATTAAACAAGTTTAATATACCATTGTGGAGCAGCATTTTAGACCAATGAGATTTCACTGTGGGCGGGGCTACGCAGCACAATGTGAATAAATAGACCATATACAACCAGCATAATGTGTAAAGATGGATCAATATGGATTTTTACATCCCTGATTTCGATATCTACATAGAATGAGGATGATATAATGCATAATCCATAATCTTCTGTAATGTATTTTTTTTTATAAAATCTGAAAAAAGGAAAACTTCTGTGCTGCTGACTTTTGATTATTTTTAACTTGAAGAACCAAAATAATGGTAGCACTTTACATGAAGGTTTTATTTGTTAAAATTATATAACTATATTAGTTAACATGAACTATACTTACACAGCATTAATTAATATTAGTTTATGTTAGGTTCAACATTAACTAATACATTATTAAAATCAAAACTTGTATCTGTTAACATTAGTTAATGTCCTTTAAACTAAAGTTAATAAATGTTAATAAAGTTAATAAATGCTGTAAAAATATATTTTTAATTGTTAATTTGTGTTAGTTATTGCATTGTCACCAAATGAGATCTTACTGTAAAGGGTTACCAAAATAACTAAAACTAAATAAACAAAATAATAATTTATAATTAACCTAATAAAGATCACAAAACACAACAAAATTACTAAAACTTCAACTAAAATGCATTAAAAACTTCTAAAAATAATTGAATTTAAAATATTAATAAAAATGATAATAGTATCTCAATCATACTAAAATAACACTTGTATGTATATACACTATACAATTTAATGACATCACCTGAGATAAACACCTATTTTGCATAGAATTTACTCAAAATTCATTAATAAAATGAAAAGTAGAAGTAGTTTATCATCCGTTAGTATTTGTTTTACATTGGCGAGGCTTTCTGTGAAACTGAGGAGGAAGTAACTCTCATGTTTTATCAGTCAAGCAGACATACAGTAGTGCTAATAATCCCCAAATGAGTAAATATCTCAAAGAAATGATCTGATATATCAGTCCATCACTAGTTATGTGTGGCTTTATTGTGTCACGTTCACCAGACTTCTTTCTCTTGCAGAGAGCAGAGAGTCACAGGAACAATGGTGTTTATTTTGACGGGTCTGTCGGTCTTCATGGCTCCCATTCTGAAGGTTTGTACTTATTCAACCCTATCTACACTGTCCTTTTGAATACTAAAACTCATCTTTATCCTGGAGATTAAGACTGAATGGAGCTTAATGCGTGTGTGCTTGCTTTGAGTTCATGTGTACTGCTTAAAGTTGGCAAAATATGTTTTTTAGCACATACGCACGTATTTATCAGTTTCTTTCTCTTCTGGGAAAACAGACCACGAATATAAATGACTCTGGCTCGTAAATAACAGGATCATAATTCATGTCTGTGATGTAAACAGGAGAGTATTTGAGAAAATATCAGGTGTGTCTACAAAATATTAGGGTATTTTAAGCTTTTCTGAAGTGAATTGAAGGGTTTATAAATGTAAATAAATAAAGGGCTTATATTTATATAGCAGTATATCTACAGCTCTGTGAAACTGGATTTCTTGAATTCATTTCTGAAAAAAAAAAAGTTTAAAATTACTGCTTATCAGAATAAAAAACCAAAATCTATCTGTCTGTATAATTGTGATACATGTCGAAAACCCCTTTAAACCATGTATGATTATGTATTTCTTCAGTGGTTAGTGCATTTACTGCCCCCTACTGGACATGTACTGTGCAAACATCACAGTTTGGTAAAGGACTTTGACCTGTGAACGGAAAAAAAGTCATACCAGGATGTTAAATAAGACCAAGGCTTTCATCTCGTTGTGCTTTTTGTCAATAACACAAATTCTGTTCCGTTGTAAGCTGTTTGCATTGCTCAAATCTCCTCCTTTGGAGACGAGGTTGAATTTGGGGTGTGTTTGATGGATACAGCTTTTTGTCTTTGATTCGGTATGTGTGTACCGTATTTTTTGGACTATAAGTCGCACCTGAGTATAAGTTGCATCAGTCCAAAAATACGTCATGATGAGGAAAAAAACATATAAGTGGAACTGGACTAGAAGTCTCATTTATTTAGAACCAAGAACCAAGAGAAAACATTACCGTCTACAGCCGCGAGAGGGCGCTCTATGATTTCAGTGTAGACTACAGGAGAACTGAGCAGCATCTGTGGCAGTATAGAGCGCCCTCTGGCGGCTGGAGACTGTAATGTTTTCTGTTGGTTCATTTCTCTCGGTTCATGTCAAATTAATTTTGATAAATAAGTCGCACCTGACAAGAAGTCGCAGGACCAGCCAGACTATAAAAAAAAAAGTGTGACTTATAGTCCGGAAAATGCGGTATGTATTGCTTTATGTGTCTGAAGACAAATTGAAGCGGTGTTATTGATATAATGCTATAATCCAGTGTGTTTGGTTTGATCTGTGCAGTTCATCCCTATGCCCGTCCTGTACGGTGTGTTCCTCTACATGGGTGTCGCCTCTCTCAATGGTGTCCAGGTGAGTTCCTGCAGCTCAGCGAGTGTCGTGTTACTGTTCTGCAGAACGAGATTCTAATCTTCCTGACTAGAGGAACTCCACTGGAGCCTGGGAACCCGAGTGATTCCAAAACTTGATCTGAGTTCAGGACAGTGGGGTTAAATCAGGTGTAAGCATGGATAAATCTAGAACTCGTCAGGACAGATTTGTGCATCAAAAAGTGTTCAAATAATTGTGCTTGCTGTTAAACCTTGATTCATAAGTCATCCGGAGTCTTTTACATCTTTCTAAGCGATCAAACTTAATATATTTGTCTTATTATATAAATATTATATTTTTATTATGTCTTTTTTTTGGTACGTTTTTTTCTGACAACAGGAAATAATAAATTAAATATTTAAAAAGATCTAAATATCTAAAATAGAGTACATTCATATTTTTATTCTATTTTATTGTATTATTGTATTCTGTTTTAGTGGTTTTATTTTAATAGATTTTTTTTCAAGAATATTTTATTATGTGTATATATTTTTTATTTTATTTTTTTCATGATTTTAATATATATATATATATATATATATATATATATATATATATATATATATATATATATATATATATATAATACAATTTTGTGTATACTTATATTACTTGTATTTATATTATATATTTATTTTATAAAATAAATCAATTCTATTATACATTATGTATTTAAACATAATACAATAATATTTCACCTAATTTTGGTTATGTCTGCCTCTAAACAAACTATGAATTAATCATTTTTTTGTGTATGTAGTTTATGGATCGTCTGCAGCTCTTGTTGATGCCAGCAAAACACCAACCAGATCTGATCTACCTGAGATACGTACCGCTGAGACGGGTTCACTTCTTCACCTTCATACAGGTGTGTGTGTGTGTGTGTGTGTGGTCACATCTATAGCTTTAGAGCTGTATATGCATGATGAATGTGTGTGTCTGTCACAGGTGCTGTGTTTGGCTCTCCTGTGGGTGTTGAAGTCAACAGTAGCAGCCATCATATTTCCTGTGATGGTGAGTCTTTTATTTGCAAACACAAAATGCACTCAGTTGGTTTAATGATTATCTGATGTGCACTGCATGCAAAACTGGGAATCTAATCAGATTAACAAAGAACTTTTATTCTGTAGTCCTTAAGAAAACCATTTACTTGCACATTCCAGAAACATGCTGACCTGAACACCTTATAATGAAACATCAACTCAAGTTTTTAACCCTATAATCCTATAATATCATATTTACTTGATTATCCATACATCATTTTTTTAGAAAAAGCATATGAAAATTTGAGTCCTAAATATTATCACACGCCTTTTCTTCTCAGAATTTCATCTTACTTTTTGTCCATATAAATATCAGAAACTGCATCAAATTGCATACTTTTGCTCAGTTTGGGCCTCTCTCAAAAATGAGATCATCATACAACATGTATCAAAAATAAGAATCAAAACACGTATATCTCATTAAAGTTTCTATAAACTCTTCCATTTAAAAACAAAACAAAAAAAATGATTTCCTTTATACGTTGAGGCTTTTCAGGGTTAATTTCCACACATCTGAAACCTCTTTCTGTTGTTTTTTCCAGATTCTTGCATTAGTCGCCTTGAGAAAGGCCATGGATTATGTGTTCTCGCAGCACGATCTCAGTTACCTGGATGACGTCATGCCCGAGAAAGACAAGAAGAAGAAAGAGGACGAGAAGAAGAAGAAAAAGAAAGGAAGCATTGACAGTGACATGAACGACGTGAGTCTCTCTCTCTCTCTGTGTGTGCGTGTGTGTGTGTGTGTGTGTGTGTGTGTGTGGCAGAAACGGGCATTTCTGTAAAGCTGCAGTGGTAAGAATGTGCCACCCCTGCGTTTACAGTCGGATTTCCCAGCCATTGAGAACGTTCCCAGCATAAAGATCTCAATGGAGACCATGGAACTGGAGACAGTGCTGGGGGAGAAGCCCTCAGACCGTGAGTAAACCTCGCGCAGGGCTCCAGCCGTCACTCTGTCCTGTTACTAACCACTTCAATAATGGCCTCTCCCTGTCCTCTTCCGGCTTTCCTCACGCACTCCTCCGGAAAACATCTCTGAATCCCGTCTTCCTCAATGTTTATGGTGTTGCTTGGTTTCCTGGCCTGTGTGGATAACAGATAATACAAGCTTAATCACTATACTGCAACATAGAGTCAACATGCAATCAATGGACCCTATGTACTTTGCTAATACATGTGCCTTTTCGTGCATGATTTATTCCAAATGTTTGTCTTTCAAAATAACTTGATCTGCCTTTAAAACCAGTTCGCTTGTCATTGATCGCTCTTATTTCTCAAACTCTCCAAGCACTCAGATTTATTCTGCTCTATATTTATTGGATTTATGTGGAATTTAGTGATTAATGATTTCAGGTCCATAACGGTTGCATAAGCGATTTCTTTTGTCAATTATTGTGGGAGAAACAATACACAAAAATTCCTATTCACAACCTTCAGACGGCCATTCAGTAAGATTCCACCAGGACAATGAAGACTGGAGTAATGATGCTAAAAATTCAGCTTTGCACCACAGGAATAAATTACATTTTACAATATATTCAAACAGAAAACAATGTTTAGAAATTGCAATAATATTTCACAATATTACTGATTTTACTGTATTTTTAGTCTAATAAATGCAGCCTTAGTGAGCAGAAGAGATTTTCTAAAATGTTACCATCCCCAAAATCTCAAAAATAATAACTAAACAGTTTTTTGATATATATATATATATATATATATATATATATATATATATATATATATATATATATATATATATATATATATATAACACTGAATAAAACACTATCTCTGGTTGACTTTAACTTGGTGGTTTTTATCTCTGCATTTTTCTGCCTCTTTTAATTCTAACAACTAACCAATCAATTCTTCTTTTCAGCTGCATCATAACATATTATGCATATTATTTTCTCCCTCTATGATTTGATAATCTGCTCTGTATGTGTATGTATGTACTGTATATTAACAGCACATGCTTGTTTCTCATAGGAAAGCCCTTGTCCTTACTCACTCCCTGCTGATGGAAAACAATTTTTCCTTTCCAAGACTGTGTCAAGGTAAATCTGTGTGTGCACATGCATGCATATAATTATCTATCTTATATCAGCATGAGATCTATGCCGGCTCTGGCTGCTTTATGGTGCATATTTACCATGTTATTTTAGTCTTAATTTTAGTCAAATCTCTGAAATGCATTGGCAAACCAATCCATTAGCATTAAATGCATGCCTATGAGCTATGTGTTTGTAATCATCTCTAACAGCTCTCTCTTTTGGTTTCTCCTAGTCAGGATTTAAACCCCTTTAAGAAGATGGTGCCTCAGATCAGAATTGATTTGGACACAGACAATAACAGATTCTTCTGGAAAACGTCCTCCGAAACGTCCCTTTAAACACTCCTGAAAACACTATTAGGTCCAGATGATGGTTTGGTCATTCAGCTGAACAAAAACAACTTTGCTAGAATGTTTCTATTTAAAGTCCAAAAAAAAAAGGACAAGTGGTATTTAAACACTACAACCAATAGCTGCACAAACAAACTTTACCAAAGTTATTTTTTAAAACTTTATTGAGTTTTTTAGCTCCTCAATATGTTCTTCTGACGTTTTGGTTACATTACTGTTGCAAAGTTGAGGGAAAAAAATTATTTTTGCTATTGATTTATTTTTTTTGGTTCTGGGTCCAGACTGATTTTTTCCCCCGTTAACTATTTTTACATTTTTATAACCATATTTTATTAAACCGAAAGCTTATCAGAATTATGTCATAATCAGTCTTAATATTGTAGAAACAAATAAGGTATAAAACAAGTTTGGGGGTTTGAGTTTTCTTTTGGCCAAATAACTGCACTTCATTCAAAGGAACATTATCAATGAACATATTCTGTGTTCTATGGAAGCTACAGAATTTAAAAAATAGAAACTGTCATTGCAAATTATTTCACTATTCTTTTTTTCCTTCAATCCTGAGATTTAAACTTAAAATTCTGAGAGAAAAGTCAGAATTGTGAGATATAAACTTTTTTCTTGAAATTCAGAGATTATAGTTTACAATTGTGACTTTTATTCTCAGAATTCAGTTTAAATCTCGCAATTCTGAGAAAATAATGTCAGATTTGTGAGATTTTAAAGAAAATCAGCAACATGAGCTAAAATACTGCAATTACCTTTTATTTATTGCATAAAAGGGCCATAGTTTCCATAGTTTTCTTTGATTCTTTGTTGCTGTTTTTTTTCTCTGAAAACTCAAACCTTATTCTTTTAGAAGTGAATTTAAGTGTGTATTACTACTTAACCACAATGGTGGCCGTAACTTTCCCAATATGGGAAACTCTGGTTTTAAAGACAGACAATCGTTCCCGTTCTTAACAAGACACTTCAGAAAGTGGGAAACACTCGATATGAATATTATTTTCTAGTTCTACCTCTTATGATGGACAGTAGGTGCCAGGCACTCTTGTGTTTGAGTGAAGCATTTCTCTATGCAGTATGAAACGGTTGTCAACGGCTATCTTAAAGTCACGTGACGGGAAGAACCGCGCTGGATGTTCTTGACTATGAAATTCCCTCTGCCCTTGTGTGAACTCCAGATCCGTTTCTTCATAAATGACAATCCGTAACAGGACGGACACTTTCAATGTGATTGCGTTTAATGTATTTACTATGAAGCAGTTGATTTATGGTGATTTTATTACCTGGATATTTTTATTATACTTTTTTTTTTTTTAAAGAAGTAATGGTGTAGATAGTGACGTCTTTTATACTGAGATGAAACGTTGAGAGGTGTAAGGACTCAATAAATGAGATTTAATGTGGAACAGCTGCACCAAGTGACAGCAATACGCAAATGTCCTTGTTTGTTTGTGTGTGTGTGTGTGTGTGTGTGTTTGTGGGAACTTAAAAGCTGCCATTAAGACAGATCATTTATCATTTTCCCTTTCATTCAGCACAAGGATATTTCAGTAAGAAAATCTGGTGTAGAATATTTTTTGAAATATCATTATATATATATATATATATATATATATATATATATATATATATATATATACACACACATGGTTTATATATATTTATATATATATATATATATATATATATATATATATATATATATATATATATAAACAGTTCAGTCATTAAAACTTGAATATAGAGACATAAGTCAGTGTTTATACATAGATCTGTTCATCATCGCTGATCAATAATGTCTTCCTTTTCTTTTGATTGATCAAATTGCTTGTGCATTTTCAAGGACTAAACTTTTTTAGTTAGATGCATGATATTTTGTCATAAATCTTGTTTTAGATGCTGTTTTTCAAAATCTAATGAGATTATTTATTGTCCTCCTCTTCTGAAAGCTTTCTTACTCTCTGTGATTTTAAGTGACGCTACAGGCAATAATGAGATTAACAGCTGATTGCTGTTCTGTAAAAGGGAATCACTCTGTAGCACTGTGAGGTGATGGGCAAATTAAAGCAATTATTAAACCTCATTCTGGTGTCTGATGCATTCAAATGAGCTTTTATACCTAACTCTGGGTGTGTGTTCACAGTGCGTGTGTGTGTGTGTTCACTGCTGTGTGTGTGCACTACTTTGGATGGGTTAAATGCAGAGCATGAATTCTGAGTATGGGTCACCATACTTGGCTGAATGTCACGTCACCGATTCACTGATATTGTTACAGCCACACCAGTTCATTTGTGTGTGTGTGTGTGTGTGTGTGTGTGTGTGTGTTTTGTACTCTTGATGTTTTAGTGTGTAACCCCTTCTTTGGTGTCTGTGTTTTTACTGCATTGTGGTTGAAGTATTGATTTAATTTAATGCATATGTAAAAACATACACTAGTTCATGTGTGTCTGTTTTGCACTCTCTATTTTAGAGTGTCACCCTTTCATTGCTGTGCACTTTTATTGAATTGTGAATAATCTGTAGATTGTAAATGCAAAAAATGCAATATAATTACAAAAAAAGAACTTTTTTTATTCTTTTTTTCTTTCATTAATTTCCAATGGCAGTGATATTTGACAACGAGCAACACAAATCTTTTTTTTTTTTTTTTAAATGGCCATTTAGCTTTTTCCAAGATTTTTTATTCATGTATTTATTTATTTTTTTTGTAGTCACATAGCGACTGACGTAAAAGCCATCGAGTTTCGTAACATTCCAACGGAGTAGCGATTTTTTTTTTTTTTTTGTCTGAACAACACCAGACGGTTAAAATCAAAATAATATCTACCCATTTAAAGTATGATGAATTCAATTAATACATTCAAGTTTGTAAATGAACAGTATGTACTTAAATTCAGATGAAAACACTTGTTACCTACTAATTACCTAAAAAAACCTTTCCAATTCTTCCTCTGAGGTCAAAATGCTGCAGGACAAAGCCAAACAGCTCTATGAACAGAACCTGAAATGGGAATCTGGGTCTAATCTGAATAAAAGCCCAGAGGTCAGAGACACTGTGTTCTAGTCTTCAACTCATGCCTTTACCTCTCCAAATCCAACATAATACTGTTTTCCCATTTCTTGCACTTCTCTGACCAAATCTTGAAATCTAACCTCCCCGTGATCGTTTTCACACACATGTTTCACTGAGATAAATTGTGTTTACATGTGGATAAAAGGCAGAATGACTGGTCAACATCTAAATTGCTCACTATCACCTCACAAGCATCTTCCAAGAAGATAACCAGAGCTGAAATTCACATATTTTCCATTTCAGTGATTCAGGATCTCATCGCGGTATTGGATTTGAGTCCAAACAGATTGTCGTCACACTGGAGTCTGGACTAAATATCATCATATGCTTGGACAACTTTAATACGTTGTCGTTAGTGGTTTCTTTAATCATCTCCTGATATGTGGCCTTTCTCACGAATTTCACCTTCTCTGTCGTTTACTAGTTATAGGATGTAAGCAAACGCACGTCTGCTCTATTAACCCATGGGTCACTGTATAACAATGAGTAAGATCTATGAGATCGAGCCAGGAACCTTTAAATGAGCTTTCATGTGTTAAATCAATCATAAAACATTTCCAGTAAGAAAATATTTTATTAGCTTTATAATTAACTTCTATTACTCACACCACTAAGAGACTTTACAAAACAGTATTGTAGCTATTTACCAAAGTTCAGCCTTCTAAAAGATTCTGATCAATGAGTCAAGCATCGACCATCAGAATTAATTTAACCAGTTAAAACTTTTTTTTTTAAGTAATATGACATTTAACTCAATATTTTAAAGTCAGTTTCATGTAATTAAACTTAAAATGACCTGAAAAGTCAATTTGATTATTCTTTAAAATCTATGGTACAAGCTGATTATTTACAGTGATCAGATGGAAATGAAAACTTTTCTTCTCAGGAAAGTTGTTGAGAAAATGTTGCCTAAACACTTAATGTGGTATCACAGGATCAACCACAGTCTTCTCGCGACATCTAGTGGCCATTTAGCAAAACTGCAGAAGAGATTGTCAATCTTGCTTCAAAGCCTGTTATTATTTAAAACGAAATCGTTTTAATTAGTTTAAGTATTTGATCTGATTGTACACTTTGTGCCCTGATTGTGAATACTATTATACATTAATGTTAATTAATTTTGATTTGATTTTTTTAAGTTTGATTTTAATTTAAAATGTTAAAATAGTTTAGTATTTAATTTGATTAACTAATAAAAATAATGTGTTAAATCAATTAAATATTACATTTAAATAATAAATGTAAAATTACAATTTGTTAATCAAATTAACAAAATTAATGTTATTTCAATTTTTAAAAAAAATTGAAGCAGTTACGTTTACTTCCAATCTTTATGTTTTAATGATTTAAATTATCATATTGTTGATGAACCGAATGAATTAATTAATAAACTATAATTGCTAATGAGAAAATAAATGTTATTAAAAATAAACATAAAAAACTACAAAGCTCAATCAAACTTGATATCAGAGCTGATTGATATCCATTTCTGTCCAGTAGGTGGCGGTGCTGCTTTATAAGCGAGACCGCGCATGCGCAGTACTACGTACGTTCTTGCTGGCTCTCGACAGCTGACACTTGGGAAGCGTTTAATAGCAGCACTGCATGGCAGCCCAGAGAAATCCAGATTTATAACATGAACCCTTGCAGCGCGGTGCATTTCTCTGAGCTCATGAATGCGCAGCCTGGTTAAAACAGGAGGTGAATACACTAAATTGTTGTCACTCGCACTGGCGAAAGTACACAGTTGTGAAATCTGTACGCTAAGGAAGGAGGCGTGGCATGACGCCAGAGTACCATATTGACAGGAAAACTCACCAAATTTGGAGCTGCTTCCTGCACTTTCCGGGTCACCATGCTGCGTGTGTCCCGCATGCTGGAGCGTTTACGCGCGTGTACCGAAGCCTCCGCGCGTAACCGACACTGGACCAAAATCGCCGAGCTGTCAGTGAAGTTCTCGAGTACTAAAACTGCTCCGCGCTTCCGAAGAATGGATTATCAGGTAAAGCATGCATCCACATGTTACGCGATTGTAAGGAAATTATTAATAATGACTGTTGAGTTTTTGCACTTTTATTTGGACTGGTTTTATTTTTGGGCTCGGTTGAAATTACGCCTTAAATCCATCCAGCGTACGCGGATGATTCATCTGTGACGATCGTTACATCAGCCGTTAGAGTTTAAAATCAAAGAGCGGCAAATTTTTTTCCGCGTAATGTGCGCACGTGAGATCAAGTGTATTCCACACCGAGTCCAACATATATTCCAATAGCAAGCATTTACACATGACTTAATTCTGTTCGCACTTATTTATGATATACTACGTATTTGTTTGCTTCTGTTCACGTTCCCAGTAACTTCGTTACAAGCAACTGTTACAAGTTGTTACCAATAACAAATGAATAGAACGTTGTCACTGTTTGGATGATAGCAAAGACGTAAAACATGTAACTTAGTTCTAGTATGTATTGTATAATTGTGTAAATAAGTCAAAATTTGATTATTTACTAGTAATTATGAACTATTAACATAAAATAGATGCTAGTTATTATACTTTATTAAAGGACATGTGCTCAGTCAGCATAACTGAGGATTAAATATATGAGTGTAGAAGGGAAGATCTCCATTTCATTCATTAAGCTTATTGTATCATTATGTTTATGTTTAATATCATTATGTGTAATATATTTATTAGAGAATTAAATGACATTTAATTAAGTAGAGGTAAAATCTGTAATCATTTGCATTTACATTAAATAGACAGTTCATTAAAACAATTAATGCTTTGCATATTTTATGTTATGTAAAAATGTAGAATAGTAGTAGAATCGAAGTTATCTTAATGAAAGTGTTTTAATATTCACATTTATTAAACTGTTCACAATTTTTATTTTACTTTTTTCTGAAATTTCCCATGAATTTTTATGGTGTCAGGACTAAATTAACCTCATCTTACTTTGCTAGTCAAGCATGTTCTGTTTCGTTAATAAGTGCAATATATTTTGCCATCTATGATTCGTCTGATCACTTCCACAAACCAACCAAAACATTCAGAAATAAGGCATATTTAGTTTCATTTGCAAGTTGTAATATGATTTTTCTACATGAACCAGATATTCTGGTTAAACATTAACTAAATATTATGAAAGAGTATATAAGAGTTTAGAGCTTTACATGGACATTTTATCTGAATATCAGCTCAGAATTACTTCCAGCACTCAGGACTCGATGTGTCATGAGCTTCAGAGCTATTGTTTGAGATGGCATGAAGTCTTGAGATGTTATAGCATTATGAATGTCTTCCAGGATGCGGTTTGCACGCTCAACACCCTCCAGACGAACGCCAGCGCACTGGAGCAGGTGAAGAGAGAGAGAGGACATCCTCAGCTCCAGCTGCAGGCCATGAGAGGCTTCCTCCAGCGTGCAGGACTCAAGGTATCAGCTTCACAACACTGAAATAATCATGATGGGGTGGACGGCATGACCAAAATCATAATGTCACTGTATGAGTGATTTTATATCACAGAAACTGTACAAACAACCGATAGACCACTATTTATTTAGATAAATCTGCTGTTATTTTCAAAATCAGTCACAGCCAGTATATATTCATCCTTGGCCGTTTAAGAGATCTGTGAGTGGATAATATACAATTTCTGTATTGGGAAAAAAAGTGTTTTAATGAATTAAGTCACTATTTTGTAAAAATTGACATTTTTTAATTTCAGTGTCATTAAATTTTAACTTTATGGACAAAAAAACATAAGTGAGTTCTGTATAAGTGAAAATTAGTTATTTTTCTAGGAGTGGAACGGTTCAGCTTACTCAAGGTTCGGTTTGTATCATGGTTTCAGATTCACTGTTTCAGGGTGGTTTGGTATGTGCTATGTTTAGGGAAAAACTGTACTGTCAAATAAAAACAAAGGCAATAAGAATAATCTTTACATACGCATCAGAAAAACATGCTCTTTTTTTCTTTAACTTTAAATCAGTGTAAACTTTTTCTGTTTTAGATCAATAAATATAATTTTTTTTTGCATTTGTTAAATGTCAGAAATGAGCAAGGGGGAATTTTTATCTATTTTTCTTATCACTTTCATCAAAGTCAAAAATATACATGCACTAAGTTTATTGAAAACTCCAGATGATTCCATTCTGAGCTTATGAAGCTTTTGATCGTTAATGGATTCCATTTGAGTTAATTGGTGGCAGACCTGTGGATGCATATAAAGGCAGACCTCAAACACAGAGCCTCTTTTTTTGATATTATGGGAAAATCAAGTTAAATCAACCAAGACATCAAGAAAAATAATTGTGGACCTCCACAAGAGTGGCTTATCCTTAGGTGCAATTTCCAGATGCCTGAAGGTCCCACGTTCATCCGTTTAGACAATAATAAGCAAGTATAAAAAAACATGGCAATGTACAACCATTACACTCAAGAAGGAGACTGATTCTGAGTCCCAGAGAGGAACGTTTTTTTGGTGCGAAATGTGCGAATCAACCCCAGGACAACAGCAAAAGACCTTGTGAAGATGCTGGCTGAAACTGCTAAGACCATGTTGAGTCCTGTACCACCATGAGCTGAAAGGTAACTCTGGGAGGAGAAAGCCATTACTTCAAAACCACCATAAAAATTGCCAGACTACAGTTTGCAACTCCACATGGGGACAAAAATCTGAAAAGGCGAGAGTGAGCAAGAAGGCCTACAAACCTGAACCAGTTCTGTCAAGAGGAGTGGGCCAAAATTCCAGCAAAATATTGTAGAAAGCTTGTGGAAGGATACCCAAAACATTTGGCTCAAGTTAAACCATTTCGGGGCGATTTTACCAGATACTAAAGAAGAGTAATGTAAGAAGAGTAAGAAGAGATGTATACTTTTGACTTTGATGAAAGTTATAAAAAATATGTACAAATTCATACACAAAAAACTCGCTCAATTGTGACATTTAACAAAATTTGGAAGGGCTACTTTTATTTTGACACTGGTTTTACTCAAATGAAACGGTAAAATGCTTGTGAAGTGACTCAGAACAGTTCTGGTGATGTTGTTTATGTATTTATGTCCTCATTGAGATGGCAAATGCTGAAATCACTGCAAGCGTCATGCGCTTCAGTATATGTAGTAAACTAACCCGCACGTCTCTGCCATTCATTCATTCACATAGAGATGCGCAGAACATGCAGGATTCATATTTCAACCAACTTTTGCGGCTTAACATTTACAGATACTGGTCCATATGGAGATTTGATTTGGTTAATTTATGCTAACTTTGACAAATTCCATTACTGTCCATATTAAGATGTGAGTTTCATTTTCATGACTGGATTTTGAGATTCAGTCTGCATTTTCTGCTTTGCAGCAATCATAGCACTGTTTGCGTCAAGAACTGGGTTGACCGGGCACTCGGTACCACCGGAACTTAAAGAAACCTGATACCGTGACATTTTCATTGTTTTAGTACCAACTTGGTAACAAAGTACCGGGTCTTTAGACAACACTAGATGTAATGACAGAATATTCCAGCATATGGCATTCACATTGAACAGAGAGTCAATGGTTTGTCCACGTTTTTTTTTTTTAAGTTATTATAATGTCTGGGAAACCAGAATGCACATCCATCAACAGAAACACATTAGCCGAACCCGGTCTGTTTTATGTGTTATTTATTGAAAACCATATTACAGATGCTTGTCAAATTATTTTGAACCATGGTCCTAGCGTGTTCCGAACCACGTGTGGAGAACCATAAAGTTCAATTTTTTTTGCAAACCATTCCATCCCCATTTCTTTCTCATTTTGATTTGTTGAAAAAAAAATTGTTACGTAAATTACTGTATTTCAATGTTTTTGTAATTAACTATTCAAACTGAGCTACTTTTACATTTCTTGTTTTAGTCTTTGTATATTTTTGTATATTAAATAATAATGTGGTAATGCCTAAACTTGGACAAATCCAGAGAATTAAATACAGTATAAATGAAAAGTAGTTAATTTTGTTTAAATATTTCCTCTTTATTTTTTATTTATGTATTTATTTATTTTTTTGCACTTCGGCAGGAACAAAACAAAAGATATGATTCTTAGCAAGTGAACGGTGAGCCTAACCGCTTTACATTATTTAACAAATTAATTAAAAACAAAAGATTCAAAATATTACAAATTATTAAAACTGTATAGCAATTATGATTGCAAAATTTGAATACATTTTTATTGCCATCGTAAATACTAAACATATGCTTAACTGTTATCGCACATCAGCATCATCATCACTTTGTGAAAACAAGTTGTTCCTTGTCTCAACGTGTTATTTTGTTAAATAATCATTCAAAATGTGCTGATGTGTCCTGTCTGATGTGTCCTCAGGCAGAAGAACTTGATCGTCTTAATATTATTCATGTGACTGGAACAAAAGGAAAGGTAAGCCAGTTCACAGAGCAATTAAACACTGAATCAGGTTATAAAAGTTGAACGAAATGCCGAATTAATATATTTATTTATTTATTTATTTTTAGGGTTCAACGTGTGCCTTTACAGAACAGATTTTGAGAAAGTATGGCTTCCGGACTGGATTCTACAGGTATTACAACCAGTCAAAATAATTCAGTATTTGAAGATGAATGAGTTTACAGTTATTCTGTAGTGATTGTGGGAGCAGCAGGGTTTTTAAATCAGTGTTAATGTCGGACAACTCCACCGTTTATTCATGCATGCACATGAAAGCGAGTTCATGCTGAACTTTCAATAAACCAGCTCTCTGAATAACAAGGAAAGCTGTGTCACTTCAGTATTACCATGCAAATGATGTAATCAGTCTGTCCTAGGTTTTATTGAACTTTAGCTCAAGCTTAATGATTTATATAATCATTGACCATAGTTCACAGAAGACCTTTTGGGGCTTAAACAAACACTGTAGTAAAGTCATTACATTTTCTGTGTTATCTTTTTGAGTAGCTTGATTTCTTTTTTGTTTGTTTTCTGTATCCTCTTTTTAGTTCACCTCATTTGGTGCAAGTGAGAGAGCGAATCCGAATCAACGGGCGGCCAATAGGAAAAGAGCTGTTCACCAAATACTTCTGGCAGGTGTATTGTCGACTGGAGGAGACGAAGGTGAGATGGATGGTATTTTTAAGTCAATATGCAATGTAGGCATTCTATGACATTCACTAGTCAAACATCTTCCCAAGTTGTTTATATACCAGACCATTTATAAAAACGAATGTTAAAAATGGCTCAGTCATAAATCATGATGTTATGACAAAATCCTGAACATGTAACATATGATGACGGTGTGGAATATGCTGATATGTGAAGCTTAGCCAAACACAATAGTGATTGTGATATGGATATATTAATGTTTGCATGTATTAATAATTGCATTTGTAGTTTTATGAATGCTTTTGGATGCAAGAAACCTTCAGGGAAAAATTTAATGATAAAAAATGTAATTCCTTTATTCGCTGCTGTGGGTGAATATGTTCCTGTCCAAGCTTTTCACTTCTGAGGAAGGTTTACTTCTGCATTTCTGAACTTAGTGGTAGCTTTAAACAATGATCTGGTTTGTTTCTCTATGTCTTGATCTCCAAGGCTTTAATTCCCATGAAAGAAGTGCATGTTTCACACTGGCGGCTCAACCATGTTTGCATCTGTTCAATGTTAATTGTGTTAAGTGTAAATGTGAGGCATCTGGCCATGTAACTGGATAATCGCAACAGCATGCCAATCATGTGAGGAAGGAGACCGTGGCTTTTGTTCAAATGTCTCTTTGAACATCTGCATCCATGTATCCTTCATTAATGGCGTGATACGAGTAATAATCAAAGACAAACTTTTGATTTTGTGTTCAACCTTTCAGGATGCCCATGGCGGCAGCATGCCTGCTTATTTCCGCTTTCTTACCATCTTGGCCTTTAATGTCTTTCTGCAGGAGAAGGTGAGCAACATTCCTGATCTACTTTACATGAATATTAATTTTATTTCAACAATTGAGCCTGTAATGAAAACCACATGTGTTTGAGATCACAGATCAAGCATTTGATAGTGATCTACTGCTGTTTTGTTTAGAACTTTATTATGTTATCAGCAATGTCCAAGTTTAATAATTTTGTCTGAAGATTATAGACACTTGTCTTTTATTATAAACCTTGACCAAAACTCGCTCTGTCTATGTCTCTGCCTCTGTGCAGGTTGATTTGGCAGTCATTGAGGTTGGGATCGGTGGAGCTTATGACTGCACCAATATTATCAGGTAGCACAGCTCTATTCAAATCAGAGACTTTACTGTCTCCCTCTCGTCTGCTTCAGTGTAGCGTGTCTAATACTCTCTTTGTGCCACATTATTCTAGTGTGACATCCATTAAACAGTGTTCGTCTGGCTTATCATTACTCAAGCGTGACATTCCTCTCATATCAACCAATCACTGATCAGCATTCTTCATGAGTTTAGCAATAAACCAAGCAATAGTCATGAAAATCAAGAAATCACTCTGCATTTTATATGATCTTATTCTCAGTAAGAGCCAATAATAACAACTTTACTCAAAAACACATTCTTTTTAGGTACACACAATTTCCTTTCAAGTAGTTCATGCAAAAAAAAAATCCAGTTCATTCACCCTCAGGCCATCCCAAGATGTTGATGAGTTTGCTTGTTCAGTGGAACAGATTCTGGGAAATGTAACATTACATCACTTGCTCACCAGTGGATCTCTGCAGTGAATGTGTACAAACTCATCTACATCTTGGATGACCTGAGGGTGAGTGCATTTTCAGCAAATCTTAATTTTGAAGTGAACTATTCCTTCAGAAATTCATGACAAAGTTGCATAAACACTGATTTTCCATGTGCATTCTTCCATTTAACCTACAAATCCTGTATCAAAATGGGAAAGGTTGTCAAAGGATGAAGTGACATGGTTAATGGTGATGTGTGTAACATCTATGATTTTTTAAGATCACAACTATTCAGAAGGACGTTTGTGTTGAAACAATCTTTATTTTGCGATTGTATTTGATGCTGCTCATGATACACTCCACAGATATTATACACTCCACTTGAAAAATGATTGACGATTAATTTATTTCAATGTTGTTGCTTTTTTTAGGCGTCCCTGGGTGTGTGGCATCTCCTCTTTGGGCATAGATCACACCAGCATACTGGGAGACACCATTGAGAAAATTGCTTGGCAGAAAGGAGGGATTTTCAAGGTGAATATTTGTGGCTGTTGTGTGAAATTTTGCATGTTGGAAGTTTTTCACTGAATGTGTTTATTGCAGCGAGGAGTTCCTGCATTCACAGTCAAACAACCTGACGGGCCGATGAAGGTGCTTCAAGAGAGGGCAGAAGAAATTGGGGTGAGAATTATGAATTTACTACAGATTCAATTCAGAATGCAGCTAATTTGCTCACATTTCTCTGCGTTTCCCTCTCAGTGTTCGTTATCAGTGTGTCCTGATCTGGAGGAGTATGAGAGCGAGGGTTTGCTCAGCTTGGGTCTAGCTGGCCACCATCAGCGCAGTAATGCTTCTCTGGCTCTACAGCTCTCACACACCTGGCTGCAGAGACACTTCCTCACAGGTGTGTGTTTCTGACGGTCTGTGGGTTAGTTCACATATCTGTTTGTGTTTTTAATCAGCTGTTTGTTCCTCAGATCCTGCGTCATCTCCAGTAGAGTTCAGCGGTGTGAGTTCAGCTCCAGTGTTCAAGCCTAGTCCTACAATGATCAAAGGTCTAGAAACTACACACTATACAGCCCAATTTAAAGCTCTGTTCTGAAACCTAGTGAACTGCCTTGATGTATGCTGACTACATAGGTAGCTACCTTCTGAGACAACATTTTTAACCCTTATGGAACTTTTTTTGATTGATTTAGTATAGCCTATATAGGCAGCAACAAGCAAGAAACAGGGATGTGATTTATGTGGTTATATAAGTCTACATATAAAGGACTTTAAGGCCTCCCAATGGATTTGGTTAATTGTTCTCTATATTCTCAATGCAAGGCATTCTGGTATTGCCTTTTTACTATGAAGGATACATTTGATGCTGCCTTAAAATTAGACTTTTAGAAGACAGCATAGTTATTCCAGTCACTTTTATACAAAGTGACTTTAAGTACACTTATTTTGAGGTTATTACCCATGAAGAAATCTTATGAGAGTCGTAGTGATTTAGTAATTGCAGCTTTTGTATGTGTACATATGTTTTCACAGGTCTTGCAGAGACTGAGTGGCCTGGGCGCAATCAAACTCTAAAACACGGTCCTGTGACGTATTTCCTGGATGGAGCTCATACTACTCGAAGCATGCTGGCTTGTGTCCGCTGGTTCAATGAAGTCACACCACAACATGAGAAAAATACTGGGTGAGAAGACCTTAGTCTTTTATTTGTATTCAGAGCCAGGAACACAGACAGTAGAGCATGGCCTTTACCGTTCATTAACAACGACAGGTCATCGGTTTAATTCCCAGGGAATTTGTGAACTGATAAAATGTATAGTCGCTTTGGATGAAAGCATCTGCTGAATGCATAAATGTAAATATGGACAGGAGCAGACAGTTGTTAATTTTTGTTGGTGTTTAATGCTTTGTGTTTGTAGGGGTACGGTGGTGAGGGTCCTCTTATTCAACGCTACAGGAGAGAGAGACTGTGCCGCTATGCTCAAACTGCTCATAGTGAGTTATCAGTTCACACCTTTTTAATCATATTAATCTGCACTAAGTTAACCAGACTCAAGGTTGTTTGTATTATTTGTATTATAATGATTGCTTTTTCTTTTAGCCCTGTCACTTTGACTTTGCTGTGTTCTGTCCAAACATCACAGAGGCCATAGCGACCTGTAATGCAGGTAAGAGATCCTTCCAGTCATCGTCCTGTGTAAGAGATCCAGAGGCAGATGATGATATGAGATCTAGTCAATCAATAAGTCTTTGTTAGAAACTGTAAAGAGTGCTAACTACACAACACATGTTGCATGAACTTTTGGCAAAAATCTGATTTTATTTTGATTAAAATGCTGCATTACATTAGGTTTTTTTTTTTTTTGCAATGTAGAAAGTTAAGTGATATTTTGCTAATTTACTGTATCTTTGTTCTTGTGGCTCAGTGGTAGAGCATAGCCCAAAAGTTTGTGGGTTTAATTCCCAGGGAGCATAAAAACTGATTAAAAAAAAAATACAAAAAAAAACATTTATAGCTTTGGATAAAAGCATCTGCCAAATGCATAAATGTAATGTAAATGTAATCTTTCAGACCAACAGAACTTTAATGTTTCCGTGGAAAACATGCTCACGCGTTGCTTGGACAACCAGCAGAGCTGGCGCGTTCTGAATGGGCAGGAGGAGAAGCCAGAGGCGGAGCTTCTGATCGGAGGAGGTTTGCCATTGGTGGCAGAAAGACACAGTGACACACTGGTGTTTCCCTGCATCCTCAGCGCCCTGCAGTGGATCAGTCAGGGAAGAGACTCTGTTCTGTCCGACCCAAATAAATGTGTCATACCCCTTAAACCTAGCATAAACGCGAAAGCTGCTCCACTTCGAGAGGCTGTAAGCATACACGTCCTCATCACAGGTAGTTTACACCTGGTGGGAGGGGCTTTAAAACACTTGGACCCTGCTTTAAACTCTTAACGGACATATGCAGTGTCAGACCGCCTGCCAAACGCAGCAAGAGCACCACCCAGTGCCTGAACCCTCTGTTTCGGTACTTAAAAGGAGTAGTTGAATGAAGTAAAAAAAAAAAGATTTGCTGAAAATGTACTCATCCTCAGGTCATCCAAGGTGTAGAGGAGTTTGTTTCTTTATCAGATTTGGAGAAATTTAGCATTGCATCACTTGCTCACCGATGGATCCTCTGGAGTGAATGGGTGCCGTCAGAATGAGAGTCCAAAGAGCTGATAAAAACATCACAAGTAATCCACAAAACTCCAGTCCATCAGTTAATGTTTTGTGATGTGAAAAGCTGTGTGTTTGTAAGAAACAAATCCATCACTAAAGGTTTTTACTTTAAACCATTGCTTTCAGCTAAAATATCCATATTCCATAACACTTCCTCCCTTGGAAAAGTCCATGCCTTTCCTCTCGCATCAAAATCCAACCACATAATTATTTATAAAACTTTTGGCTTGTAAACGATGCTTGATCTGTGCATTTCTCTCCTGATTCAGACAAGATTACTTTTTCCACTGGAGAAAGCTATAATATTTTTAGCCATACAGGTTTCAAGGAAAAATGTCTTGATGGATTTGTTTATAATAATGGATTTGTTTTACTTCACAAGAAGTTAACTGACGAACTGGAGTGGTGTAGATTATTGTGATGTTTTTATCAGCTGACGGCACCCATTCACTGCAGAGGATCCATTGGTGAGCAAGTGATGTAATGATACATTTCTCCAAATCTTTTTTTGATGAAGAAACAAACTCATCTACCATCTTTGATGACGTGAGGGTGAGAAAACTGTCAACAAATGTACATTTTTGGGTGAACTATTCCTTTAACAGTTCAGTATTAGAAGGTTTTCTGCAAATCATGTTTGAAATATTCTGTATCCTGAAAAGCATTGGACTAGTTCATCCGTTTATGTAAAAAGCACATAAATCTGAATCTACTTGAGCTGTTTACGAATACTATAATGGCTTACTTTAATTTGAAGTACTTGCATTTCAGTTCATTTTCTGTGTAAGCTTATTTGTTTTACACTACAATTTTGAAGTTTTTAACTGGATTTTTCCATTCATGAAATATAAAGTCAGGTTGCCTGTTCATCAGTGTTTGTGTTTTTGTATTGCACTGAAATAATTGGGCCATATATAAAACACTGTTATCTAATAGTTTAATGTGTCATTTCTCACACATGCACGGGAAAGTTTACATTCATAAGTGGATGCAAAACAATGTTCAAAGCATGTCAACATTGCGGTGCCCACATCCGTTCATAGTGAATCCAAATGTGTTAAATGTTTGTGTGTGTGTGTATATACATTACGGAACTGGAGATGTATACAAATGGACTGTCAAATATGACTTAATTTTTTGTAGCATTTTATGTATTGTAGTATTTTCAAATACAACTTTGCATTTTTGAATATGGTAACTTGGTTTTGGGATAATTTGTTATAAATGAAAGACTGGATAATTAATATAGCAATAATGTGACTAGAAATGTATTTTGACCAATAAATATTATACCAATCTTGTCTTAAAGTGTAAAAGGGTGCTATTAAAAGTCTTCGAGTGCTGTGTATAACAGATGGAAAGTAAATAAAAAGAAAAATTGAATTCTCTGTCTGTATTATATAATACTTTTAATATTTATTATATATAAATTCTAATTTCCAGTTTGGTTAATGACATAATTTATGTGGCATTAATTAATAATTAGTAATAGATTAAGTATGGTGTTGATGTGCAAAAATCGTTTTGAACCAATAGATTCGATCTACAGAAAAATAAAAATGTTTTAAACTACCTTTTGACTGTAGAGTAGCTTTGTGTAGTAACCGCTGATCTTCCGGGCTGCAGGTGGCGCTAGAGTGTTTTCTTGCCGAGGTTGAATCCGTCCTGCGGACCGCAGAGGAACAGCAAGGATGCAGCTCGACAAACCCGTAAGGTTAATATTCTCTCTCTTATCAGTAATTGAAAGTGTTAAAAACTCGATTTTGCTTCTCTTTAACACATCTAAGAGTCTTGTCGTTATAATGAGTTCAAAGGAAGAACGTCAGAAGGTAAACGGAGCTTTTCGTCGTGTTTTAAACAGTTATGCCTGTAATGTGTGTCCAGGCCGGACAGAGAGGCCGCCATCATGTCTAAATACTATGATGGGGTCGAGTTTCCCTTCTGTGATGAGTTCTCTAAATATGAGAAGCTGGGAAAGATCGGCCAGGGCACATTTGGGTGAGTATTTGGTGTTTTGGTAAATTCATATTTAACCTTGATGTTTATTATTGCTGTAATCCCCTGGCAGGAAAACAGTGGTTGATGTGATTTTCATAGTTCACCCAAAAATGTAAATAAGCTGAAAATGTACTCTCGGGTCATCCAAGATGTAGATAGGCTATGTTTCATGATTTAGAGAAATTTACTATAACCACAATTTATAAGAGACATGACACTTCCTCAATCCTCACATGGGCTAGTTTCATATCTCCGCCATCTTGGATTTCCGGTCTTGCGAGTGTGTGCGTAGATATTTCCGGTTGTGCTAAACGTCAGTGCTGAGAACCGGGGAAATCCAAATATTACCTTCTATATGTTTACATGATTTATAATATCAATTCAAATGCAAATAACATATACACTGCCATTATTACTATACTGTAAATGTTAACTGAGCCAGTGGATTTGAAACTTGTGTATGTTTGGATCTGGTGAATGAATTTAATACACTTGAAATGAAAGTTGAACTCGTGTGTATACACAGCTACATAATGTATTTTTATCTTATCAATTATGTAAATGTACAAATTATTTATTTCTCGAAAATGTTTGTATTACATTGATTTTTTTAAATGAAATATTTACCTCGTGAGACATGGGCTGCAATTTATCTTCATAAGTATCCATTTCTCAATTGTACACATACATCTGTTTGTTTCATCATTATTTTCACAACATATTTTATTATTTTACACAATTAACTAATACATGACTAATTTAAATATCTGTTTTATCTGATAATTAATGCAAAAAAATAACAATATACCTGCGCTGCTCGGATAATGATTTATGCTGCAGATCTTTCACAAAACAAATAAACATTGATAAAAACACACATGAATGCAAACAGCGATCTTTTAATTAATGCAAACCTACCATAATTACATTGTTTAATTGTACAGTTACAGTTATAAATTGTTATCAAATAAAGTTAATAAAACATGCTTTATCAGAAATCTCTGTGCATCTCGTTTGACAGTCAGAAACCTTGATCTTACAAAACATTAAGAACAAAATCAGCTCTTCAAAAATGTAAATTATTGCATATTTGAGTGGTTTGTGTAATCTCCGATTTGTATCTTGATGAATTTCCACACAAAAGTAAGCAAAAGGACTTTGGTATCACATCACTTGCTCACAAATGGATCGTCTTCAGTGAATGGGTGCCGTCAGAATGAGAGTCCAAACAGCTGATAAAGACATTACAGTAATCCACATCACTCCAGGCCATCAATGAATGTCTTGAAGTAAAAAAAAAAAAAAGGAAAGAAACATATCAACATGTTTTTAACTTCAGACCGATTCCTCTATACATAATATTGTTTTCTCCGGAAAAAAAATGAATAAAAAAGGACTCAAACAGCAGAGAAATAATGCACAGATCAAAAACTATTTATCTGAAAAACGTACAAAATATTTAGTTATTATAGATTATGTGACTATTTAAAGGTAAAATTGTTTTAATATACATTTATTTCCTATAAACATGTTGCTTTTCACTAGACATTAACTGATGGACTGGAGTGGTGTGGATTAATTGTTGATTATTTTGATGTTTTTTTTTATCAGCTGTTTAGACTCTCATTATGACGGCACCCATTCACTGCAGAGGGTCCATTGGAGAACAAGGGATGTGATGCTAAATTTATCCAAATCTGTTCTGATGAAGAAAAAAACTCTTGGACTGTCTGAGGGTGAGTACATCATCTTAAGCAAGTTGTCATTTGAGGTGAACTGTTCCTTTAAAGGGTTAGTTCACCCAAAAATCAAAATTATGTCATTAATAACTCACCCTCATGTCGTACCAAACCTGTGAGACCTCCATTTATCTTCAGAACACAGTTTAAGATATTTTAGATTTAGTCCGAGAGCTTTCAGTCCCTCCATTGAAGCTGTGTGTCCGGTCTACTGTCCATGTATTTCCTACTGGTGAATAATAAAGTTTACCTTAACCTCATGTCCAGAAAGGTCCATGTGACATCAGAGGGTCAGTTAGAATTTGCTGAAGCATCAAAAATACATTTTGGTCCAAAAATAGCAAAAACTATGACTTTATTCAGCATTATCTTCTCTTCCATGTCTGTTGTGAGAGTTCAAAACAAAGCAGTTTGTGATATCCGGTTTGATGTAACCAGATCTTTTTGAACCTCATGTATATTTTGGTTTAGAAGTAACCAGTGTTTCGGTGATTCAGTGATGTATTCTGTCTGTAGGGAGGTGTTCAAGGCCAAACACAGACAGACGGGGAAGGTGGTGGCTTTAAAAAAAGTACTTATGGAGAATGAGAAAGAAGGGGTGAGAACATAAAGCTTCATCCTACATGGAAATCAAGTTACACGATCATTGGACTCTTGATTAAAAGTACAGCTTTGTGTTCTTCCCCTCAGTTTCCCATCACAGCTCTGAGGGAGATCAAGATCCTACAGCTGCTCAAACATGAGAATGTGGTGAACCTCATTGAGATCTGCAGGACAAAAGGTGAAGACCTACACAGTCTTTATTAAGTCTTTCTGTGGTGTATCTGCTGTCATAAGATATACAGCTGCTATTTTGACATGGAAATTTAGCATAAAATCTGGAATTATCAAGGTATACCTGGAAAATTCATTTAAATGAGTTTTAAAAATTATAAACCCTTTTTTTTTTTGCTTTACTCTGCTGAAATATTTAATCAGTTTGTCAAGCAGGTGTGATTAATATCAATCTGTCCATCGAAGGTCTTATTGGAGACATTTGTACAATATTAAGTTTAATTATTTCTTATAAATGTTTATTTTTCTCCTCTCTTTCCCTCCAGCCACTCAGTTTAACCGGTACAAGGGCAGCATCTATCTAGTGTTTGATTTCTGTGAGCACGACCTCGCTGGACTGCTGAGCAATGCTAATGTTAAATTCACTCTGGCTGAGATTAAGAAGGTGATGCAGATGCTGCTGAACGGACTTTACTACATACACAGAAACAAGGTGAGACACCGTACAGTTTGCCTGGTAATATTCCAGATTATCTGATGTAAATATGACTAAGAAACAGGCTCAGATTTGTCTCTGTGATGTTTAAAGTATTTTGTGTGTTTGTGTCAGATCCTCCACAGAGACATGAAAGCAGCTAATGTTCTGATCACCAGAGAAGGCGTTCTGAAGCTGGCTGATTTTGGATTGGCCAGGGCGTTTAGTTTGGCTAAGAACAGTCAGGGGAACCGCTACACAAACCGGGTCGTCACACTGTGGTACCGACCGCCTGAACTACTGCTGGGTAAGTGAACCCCAGTTGAAACACTTGTTATTAGGTATAATGTTTTTTTTTTTTCACTTTGTCTATTTTTGTTTTTAGGTGAGCGAGACTATGGGCCTCCCATAGATCTGTGGGGTGGAGGGTGTATCATGGCAGAGATGTGGACCAGAAGCCCCATCATGCAGGGCAACACAGAACAGCACCAGCTCACACTCATCAGTCAGCTGTGTGGCTCTATTACTCCTGAGGTAACACACACAAGCACACTTTACACACGGGATCTGCTTTGAGTGATCAGATCACAGATGATGAGACAGATTACTGTTTAGATCCAATGTTCAAATTTTTTCTTAAAGTGACTTCTACTTCTGCGTTTATTTTCATTTTGTGGTAAGATTTTTTTTCCCTATTTGTTTGCAAATATTTACATTTAATAATTTAAATTCAAACATTGCATTACCATGAAAATGCAACGTCAAAATCATGTTAAATGTTTTCAGTCATGAATTATAAAAATGTAGGTTTGGATCATGCACTTTCAAGTCTATATTCAAAAATGTGAGTGACAGTTAACAGTTTAACAGATGTTTTTATCTGAAGAAACGTATAAATGAAGACAAAAATCAACAAAAAGATTCTGTGACAAGTCCCATTTATTCAAGCACACTGCTTGTAACATTTATTTTTTTTAAATAATAGAAAAACAGAATAGAAAGAGAGTAGAAAGTGTTGCTTGTTGGTCAAGTGTTGATGGTAAAAATCCCTCAGAACAGTTTCTTTGAATTAAGTTCAACCGGCAGGAAACAGGACTGTGAAATCGATCTTGTGCCTCTTTGTGATGATCATTTGCAGAACTCAAGCTTCTGAAAGGCACACAATTGAAGTCATACATCATTGACATAAAATCAGGACAAAAACATAAATATGAATCTTGAATCTCAATCTTTTTTTAACACAAGTACGAAAAGTGTAAATATTAACTTGATTCTGTTGATTTTGTTATATGCAGTTGTTTAACATAAGTGCAAAAAACATAAAAACGTTACTTATTTGTTTGCCTATATTTTCCCCCTTTGAATATTTAACATTAATTGAGTACAAAACGCTAAGTATGTCACTTAAATTAATTTACATTTTTCAGATGTATTTGTTTACATATTGACATAAAATTTTTACAAAAAGCTAAGATAAATCTTGAATTTGCTTAATATGTATATGCATATATCTAACAAAATGATTACAAAAACTTTAATCCATTTAAAAAAAAAAAATATATATATATATATATATATATATATATATATATATATATATATATATATATATATATACGTCTATTTAACTCAAAATGAGTACAAACATTTGCAGAAACATGCATCTAAGTTCGTTTCATGGTTGAGTCTAGTTTACTTGTTTTAATTTTTTATCTTTATTCTCAGGTTTGGCCCGGTGTGGATAAGAAGTATGAGCTGTATCAGAAGATGGAGCTTCCTAAAGGTCAGAAGCGTAAGGTGAAGGACAGACTGAAGGCTTATGTGAAAGACCCGTACGCTCTGGACCTCATCGACAGACTGCTGGTTCTGGATCCAGCTCAGAGAATAGACAGCGATGATGCTCTCAACCACGACTTCTTCTGGTCCGACCCCATGCCCTCTGACCTCAAAAACATGCTGTCCACACACAACACCTCCATGTTTGAATTCCTGGCGCCGCCACGCAGAAGAGGACACATGCCCCAACAGCCAGCCAATCAGAACAGAAACGCTGCCACCACCAGCCAATCAGAGTTCGACAGAGTGTTTTGATTAAAACAGCCAGCTGTGATTGGTCACGGAGAGAGAGACTTCTGATTGAATAGGAGGAAACTTTAGTGGTCCGATTACAGAATATAAGACCCTTTCAACTTATTGCTACATCACAATATAGTGTTTGCAAATATAGTTCTTGTTTAGTGTTTGCACTAACAGAAGCTTTATCTAAATCTCAAAAAATACTGATGAGCCCAGTGATATGATCTGCTTAATCCATACTGTGCTGATCCAGCGACAGCGTGAGTTTATTATGCTGCATTGTGGGACAAAAAAAAGTGTACTTAATGTTTTCAAGCACAGATTCAGTATAGTACATCCTATAAAAAGTCTGCTTTTCACATTGAAAATACTTCTGAAAATGTTAAGTTAGTCTGGGAGAACCAGCAACTATTATTTAAACACCTGATCTTTTCAGATTTTATTTTTATTTTTTTAAAAGATGTTTTTATTTGTGAGATCGTGTGTTTGTGTTGGATTGAGATATTGGTGTATAAGTTACTTGTAAGTATCATACACCAATAAAAACTCTCACATTTCCCAGCCTTGTTTTGTGATTTTTGGGGTCAATTGTGTAGAAACTTTTGAGTAAAAAGTCAGTTTCAACAAGTATGTCAGTTTCAGTTTCAACAAGTACTTTGTGGTTGAAACTTTATTCTGGATGAAATATCACCCACAAATGAATCCATTTGTATAAGAATCTAAATCTTTTGTATCTCTTAATTAGCTTGTTAGTTGGTCAAGAGGTCAGATGGACTTGACTGTTTTTTTTTTTTTTTATCTAAATCTCAGACCTTCAGAAATCTAGAGAGAGATACATAGATATTTAAACAACTAAATTAATATTTAAACAACGTCCTGGCCGTGCCGTACCTTGATAGCATTCTTCTTCAGTCATGAAATCTGAGCGAAATGGCGCGTGGCACCCAGGTATACGATGCGTACGCATGCGTAGGGCGGTGCCAAGCGCTATTTGTCCAATAGGATTGGCGGGATGGTATAGGGCTTCAGACATTCGTCACACCGAAGGTGTTCCCATAGCAGGTGACATCACCGCAGCATCTCGTTCCCTATTCAGGGAACCATGGTTACATATGTAACCGAGATGATTTTTGCAAGTGTTGGTATCTCTCTATCTTTTACTGTCAATGGGATCTCCACACGCTCACCTGTGGTCACCTGTGTAAATGCAACAAAAACTCAGGACTTCGGCCAAAGGTGAATAAAAACACCTCTAATAAAGCAGTTGCTAATGTTTAACTGAAATGTAATCCATTTAATTTCATTAACAATTCATCAATTACAATTAAATATTAATTGTATATTGAGCGATTTTATTTTATTTTTCAAATTTTAGGGCATGTTTTGTTTGTTTAAGCTAATAAGAGACTAATTATACGACACTTTTATTATACAGATGTCATCAAATGTCTACACATTTATAAAACCAGTACAAATTATACAGTAATATGATCATCCAATAACAAACAATTAAAATAATGAAGCCTTTTGACAATAGATATGACATGATAAAGCATAATTTCAAAAGCATTAATCTCTACTTGTTAATTTAGAATCTCGACAGAGAGACTATGACATGTTGGCACCTGATGTTACAAAAATACTTGTAATACTGTATTTAAGAAACATACACACTTGTTGCCTGAATGTTAAATTTGAGGAGAAGGGACAGATGAAGAACAATCAGAAAGTGTCACAATCCAAAGTATTGAGAGATACAAACACAGTGAATCTTCCGAGATGCAAAAGCATGGAGCGTCTGGGACCAAACTGTAAGTGTTAAATCACACATGAACAAATAGAAGTCTTATTTTCCATTATTCTAATGCTACTCTTTTAATTTACAGTAGCATGCGAAAGTTTAGGAACCCGTTGCTGAATCAAGGAAAATGTGAATAATTTTAACAAAATAAGAGAGATCATACTAAATGCATATTATGTTTTATTTAGTACTGTCCTGAGTAAGATATTTTACATAAAAGATGTTTACAATTCGTCCACAAGATAAAAAAAAAATGCTGAAATAATTAAAATAACCCCATTCAAAAGCTTAATACTGCGTCCTACCTGATGATCCTCGACTGTCTTTCTGTTTTGTGAAGGTTGTGCATGAGTCCCTTGTTTGTTCTGAACAGTTAAACTGAGCTGCGTTCTTCAGAAAAATCTTTAAGGTCCTGCAGATTCTTCAGTTTTCCAGTATCTTTGCATATTTGAACCCTTTCCAGCAGGGACTTTATGATTTTGAGATGCACCTTATCACACTGAGGACAACTCAAACACAACTATTTAAAAAGATTCAAACATTCACTGATGCTCCAGAAGGAAACAAGATGCATTAAGTCAAAACTTTTGGAATTTGAAGATTTATAGTACGTAATTTGTGTTCCCGGAAACATCTTCTGTTGCTTACGAAGGGCAGAACTAAATGGAAAAATATATATATTTCAACAAAATAAGAAATATTTGGCCATCTTCATTGTGTTCAAAAGTTTTCACCCCCCAGCTCTTAATGCATCTTGTTTCCATCTGAAGCATCAGTGAATGTTTGAATCTTTTTAAATAGTTCTGTATAACCCATTTGAATGGGGTTATTTTAATAATTTCAGCATTTTTTGTTGTGTTGTGGACTATGTAAACATCTTTTATGTACAATATCTTACTCAGGACAGTACTAAATAAAAAATAACATGCATTTAGTATGATCTCTCTTCTTTTGTTAAAATTATTCACATTTTCACAGATTCTGCAAGGGGTTCCCAAACTTTCACATGCCACTGTCTGAAGCCGACTTAAACCTAACGACTTCTTCATCTCCAGTCTCTCATGATCCAGTCAGAGCTGTAGAGTCTCATTCTGATGAACCACACGCTTCAGGATGAGGTGAGTTTACTTACTGGCATGAATTCATTATCACGTTCAAGGATGTATTTTAGTGCTGGCAAACATTTGATGATCAAAATTCTTTCTGTTTTAGAAAACAACAGGACCTTAAACTCCAGTATCTGACCGGGGACCAGTCACTAGCTAGCTAAATTTACTGTTAAATTTCCTCCGTGCCTCACATTAAGATGCGTTTGTGTTTCTCTAATGTTCATTTACAGCTCATCAGTTCTAACAACTCAAACCTGTTTCATATTTATTGTGACACACAGGTGCCAAGTAAGGGCGTCAAGGCTATTTTATTCACTTCAACAACTCCCTGCTAAAAAAACAGCATATTCTGGTCATGTATGTTTTGACACTGGGATGCTGGGCATGTGCTGGTTTATCCATCATGGACAACTTTCTTCAGTTTGCTTTTACCAATCTTACGAGTCTGCACATTTGGAGCTGCTCTTGTGTTCCAGTAGCAAACATACTGTACATTTCTTTTTGTAGTTCTCTGTTGCCTGTATATTGTTGAGTTGACAAAGAAATGTAGATATACATAACCATGAAGATGCAATAAAACATTTTATGCAATAAAACTTTTTGTCCAATAAAACTGATTTCTCTGCATCACTGATGTGAATGAAGTTTTCAAATCAACAAATTCATTCATAAATCAAACCTGGCAAATGTTTCCCCTGTGACACAGAGTCAAGCAAACTTGATTGTGTAGACAAAGGACTTTTAATGTTTAATCCTAATGTTAGTAGTTTGTTTCAGATCATTTATCTGCTCAAACATTCTGCAGCTGCTGTGACAAAAGCAGGTATGTTTGTGTCTTGGCCATAAACAGAAACAAGATCTATAACTAAGATAAATAACTGTAGAAATAAATATGTATATGAGTACATAAACATGGTAATAAATAAATGTAGAAATAAATATAAAAAATGTTTTACTTTTCTTTGTATATTTATTTATACATATCATGTAATTTATTTTTGCATTTTTCTATTTCTTTGTATATTTATTAATGTATTTATTTATTTATAATATAGTCAGGATTGGTATTCCATATTAAATAATGTAGAGTTGTGTCTAACCCACTCGTGACAACATGCTTATTCTGAACATAATGATCTTTTTTATTCATTTATTTATTTTAAGAATTAAAACATAAAACATGACTTAATGACTTTTTACAGCATAAAAGACTGTATTAATGTAGTATTTTGATTCTTAGAATGTCACATCTAAATCAAAACACACCAAAGATACATAGTACAGAGAAAACACAAGCTCTATATTCAGTACAGTGTGTGACTGTAGAATGTGTAGATCTGCTGGACTCAGTGCAGCAGGATGAAGGAGAGTAGAGAACAGCAGAGGAACAGGAAGCTCTGAGTGACACCATTAGCACTGTTAAACAGGTTCCCCTCACAACATTTGACACCCTGAACATCACCAACTGACGCAGAAGCATCACAAACAGATTTAGAAACACAGCCTTTTACAACTTTTGACAGACCCTCGAAAATCCCTGATGACAAGACAGAAAACACAAGTTAGTCTAAGATGGAAATTGGTAAATTTCCCAAACATCACAGAGATAAAAATAGCAACTTTTGTCTTTTCCAGATTCTCACCTGTTGCTGTAAAGCAGCGGTCTTCACTCCCTGAACAACTCAATGGGTTTGAGCAGCTCTGTCCATCACAATAGTAACATTTCTTTCCATTGGGGACATTAGAGGGATCTGCAGGATGTAGTGCAAAATATAACATAATGAAATAACTCCTGATGTCCTTCGGAAGTAAAATGAGTGTTCATTTTTATTCTTTTTTATTATACATTTTTTTCTTGCTATTAAAGCACAATACCTGGAGCATCCCTGACGTTACACAGGTCTGTGTTACCGCACAAAAAAGACATCTCTCCAAGGCCGATGTTCATGGATCCACTTGCACAGTCATTCACCTGAAAACAAAAATTTATTTAGGATAGACCAGTTCAACGTATTCTTTTGACAGAAAATGTATTTGAAAATGGCAACATGTAACAAATATTGCTTAAATTTTTTTTTTTATTATATTGTCAATTATGTTGTATCTACACAGAACATTCAGTGATAACAAATGTAAATTCTGTGAGCAAATGAGCAATTCTGTAAGAAAATACATTCCCAGTGAAGCAGCACCAGTAAAAAACACCAGCATCTCCATCACTCAAAAATAACAGTGAATTTAAACCCATCATATTGGACTTACCAACATTTGTTACTGTTGTTGAACTCATGCACTTGGAGAATCCACTGGGACATGATTTTATCTTTTGATCCGAACAAGAACCCATCAGACCCATACACTCATAACAGCTGAAAGAGTGTCCTTTAGTAATAAAACAGAGACACATCAATAATCTTTATTTGTACTCAATAACATTACAAACACTTTGTACCTGCAGTGAAGAGAACGAACAAAAGAAAAACTGAGATTTGCAGATCCATCGTTGATCAGGAGCTGAATGAAATGACGTGCCTTTTTCAGCGCTCATCTTATAGCTTTTCAAAGGGGAGGGTCTTCATGAGCAAATACAACTTAACAGAAGCAAACATTGCTAGAAAATGAGAGATCATTTACTTGGGAGGATAAAGTAATTACAAGGAATGTAAAGAGCTATTTAAACCAACCATCTTAAAGTGATAAATGAATGTTCATTCTTCAAAGAATCTTCTATGTTCTGCAGAAGAAAAAAATTTGTGGATACTTTGTTGAATGATTCAGAGGTATAACCTCCATTCAGTGGTGAGGATGAAATGTTATTGAAAAACCAGGTTAATCTTGTATGAAGTATGAAGTCACACGTGAATCAGTCTCTATGGATGAAGAGGAGGTTTGAACCACTGCTCCATGTTTTTAGGTCTGTTCTTCCGTCACATTCGGGGAGTATTTTCTACACAGATTTATTAAATGAAAACAAAACCCACACCGAAACACAGGGTGCAGTAAGCCAAACCTTATAACAAGAAGAACAGACAAAAAACTGAACCGAACAGTGAAACAAGGAACAGATAAGATTAAGCAATGAATTAATGAGTAATGAGAAAACTATGAGGAAACTAAAATTAAACACAGGTAAAGAACTAGACTCAAAGACCTAGAAAGTACAGATGATACTGAAAATTATTTTTTCATTGTTAATTATTTTCAGCCTTGTTGTTCCCTGTATGTTAGTCCATCGTTAAAGTTGATAAAACTTGCAATGCAACCATGGAGAAGTAAATTTGTGATGTAGGGAAAACATGCATGTCTTTACAAAGAGCATATAAATATTCTAAATCCAATCATTTTTCAACATTTATGTTATCTTGTTAAATCATTATATAATGTGCCTCCAAAATACGAGCACACAAGATGTGTTGTTTATTGTGAGAATATCAGAATTCTATATTTTTGAAGCAGCGCACACCATGCACATGACACATGATTTATTTGTGTATACATTACAGATACAAAATAACTTGTATATGTATCTGTGGATTGTATTGTGCACACATACAAAACAACATATATTAGTTATGCATTTAAAATGCATGCATTTTTAAGAGCTCTTCAAATATAGTATTTGTGGATCAGATTCATGCTGTGTAAGAGAATGCATGATGTGAGAAGCACGAATTGTCTCCTGAAATATTCTAAATTATTGTTATACATTAACATTATATTAAAACAGCCCATTTTCTCTTTTTAAGAACATGGAAAAACATTCAGCAAAAAAATTAAGCAAAAAGTTGCATAACACATAATCATGACCGATTATTGTTTACGTTATTGTCATCACTGCCAGAATCACTAATATTCCTACTATGCATTATATGTAGCTAGTGTTGTGTAATGCTTAAATATAACAATTACTCAATAAATTAATTCAGTCATTCTTACTATTTGGGATTTAAGACAAGTCTGGGTCTTTCTTTCTTTCTTTCTTTCTTTCTTTCTTTCTTTCTTTCTTTCTTTCCGTCTTTCTTTCTTATTTCTTTCTTTAATGTATTGTACACATGTACTTGTACCATGGCTCATCTTGGGTAGCTTTTCAATATTGTAACATACATATTTATATATCTGATCTATCATTGTATTGTTTGTGTTAAGTTTTATTAATATTATTAATAATAATAATAATAAAATAGCCAAGTTCCCTCTTTATTGTTGTCTTGTTTTGGTAATTTTTTGGTGAAATAATCCCCTTTCTCTGATTAAAAATCTAATGTATTAAATTGCAGTCATTGTACAAGGGAATTTCAAATGGAAATATGAAATATCCATCACAAGCGACAAAATAATCCCAACTTTAATGATTAAGCAAGCAAAAACAGTAACTTTTCACGTTCCCCTGCTTGGTCTTGTCAATATTTCAGCACAAATTCTCTGAGGAAGAAAGAAACTAATAAACTTGATTGCTTATTTAAAACAGTCAGTTTCAGCAGTATTTTAGCAGTTGTTCAGCAGCTGTCATAGGAATACCTAGTGTAGTTTTGTCTGGGGAATTCAGAGTACAAACCTCAACAAGAGCATCTCAGAATAATAATAAAGGTGAAAAAAAAGTTATACGGTCATTTGCCGCCATCTAGAGTTGAATCTATGAATCTCAATCTCAATCTCAATGAATAGAAACACTGCCAAACAACTACTAAATATATAAAGAGTCAGTAGGCCTATATAAACAACAACAACAATTTAGTGATTAAGGGCATAGTTATATGTTTACAGAGGTTGTGGATCAACAGGATCAATCTCACTAACTTCAGTATGCTTAAATCATTTTATGATCCTGCTCCCCGCCAGTAGACCTTGAGAAACATTGAAGGCGTCTGTCCACTAGATGGCGCTGCAAGCCTTTTTCTTTCAACAATCTTAAGTATTCACGTGCTCCTGCCAAAATTACATTTTTATCATTGTTTACGAAGGTGCATTGGAGATATGATTGCAAATGCCATTTTTTTTAATCTTCCACACATTTATGAGAGTTTTCCCAAAATGCAGAAAGCTGACCTCAAAATGCATTCACATCACTGAATTAAATTTTACATTAAAATACTTAGTGATTTTTCTTAACAATCTACTTTTCTAAAATGTTTTATGTTTTAATTATGATGAGAAAAAGCATTTTCTTTGTCAAACTACAAATTGTTTTGTAATATTTATGAAATATCTATTTATGTATAAAACACTTTTCAGCACCCAAAAGAAACATGGGATAGCATGAGAAAGAAAAAATGTGTTAAATAACAGCTCATATTGTTTTGAACAGGCTCGCCATCTGTCGAGTGAATTATCGTCACTTATCGATTTTTTTCCGATCCATCCCAGTTCTACGCTGTGCGCGCTCCCGCCAGTGCAGCTGTCACCTGAAGCGAGGCGCGCGGCCGAGCCCTGCGTCTGTCTCTCAGAGAGAGCGCGCGCGCGTGTGAGTGAGTGAGCAAAGTATTTGAACATCATGCTTCTGCAGTTCCGTGCATTTTGAGAAAACGCGCGTGAAGAATCATCTCTTTTTAGGCGCCTTTCTCATATCTGGAAGAGGGAGAGAGAGAAAGAGGGAGAGAAAGAGAGAGAGAGAGAGAGAGAGAGAGAGAGAGAGAGAGAGAGAGAGATAGTGTCAGTGCGCGAAGTCTCCGGAGACACCCGCCCCCACGCAAAAACACACGCGCGCGCAGAAGCCGAGAAGAGAGACACGGACTCTGTTCCGCTGCTGGGTTTGGAGTACAAACGCGCCCGAACGCACAAATCGTGGATTATTACGCGAAGAACGCGCGGAAACCATGAGCTGGGGAACCGAGCTATGGGTGAGTTTGTACCGAGCGCGACGGGGGTCGATTACCACGGTCACGGGCTCTGATAACGGGTTCACGAGCACTGTGCGTAAAGCCAAGCCGCTTTGGGAACGCCAGTGCATGTGAACAACAACTGCATCATATACTGAGAATATATATATATATATATATATATATATATATATATATATATATATATATATATATGCATGTTGTATTTTTGAATATTAGTATATATTATACTATATATTTCACATAGTATAATACATACATGTAAAACGTGTGCATATATATGCAACTTAAACTTTCTATGTAATTTTATGTAGATATGCATTCTAGACTGTAATATTTAAATAATATTTTTTTGAATTTAAGTTGCGTATATAAATATAGATCCTCTTTATTAATGTATAAATATATATAAAAAAATAAGAGATATATTTCGTACATATTGATATTGATGACCCCAGTATATGCACTGTTTTGTGTGTAGTTGTGATTGTGTGTATACTAGTGATGTGATATTGATGCAGATGTGTTATTTGTTATTTGTGCTTGGTCTCATGACAGAGATTCATCCTCTTCAGCCGGCTGTTGCCTGTCGTCACACTAGTGTCTGTGCATCTCTAGGGCCTGTTGTACTTGTCCATGCACCTCTGGGTATTTTTAGTCCATAGCGGTTGTGGTGCGGAAATGTCAGCCACACTACCTTGTGTGTTGTCATCCAATGCAATGCAAATATTGGCACTAGAAGCAGATTCTGTACCTATTAATTATTTTGAGAAGAGAGATCATAGCATGTCATAGATGCCCAGAGCTACTTTAAGATGTCTAAACCAGATTTCGCATATCAGTTTTCTACTTTTATAACTTTCTAGTCAGGCTTGCTCAAGCCAACATAAAGTTTGTCTTTACTACATTTTTATATATTGTGCAAAGTGCAATACAGATATGTTTTTACTGAATATTAGTGGTTTAGAAACACATCGATAAGGATGTTTGTTTCAAGAGTCTGATTTAATGGGCTTTTTGCAGATCAGGCCGGAGACCCCTGATGCCAGGGGCCCGATTGATCGCTAACTGAATCCTCAGTCTTTGTTTGTATTGATCTGCTTTTATAGACTGCATGACAGTGGCTCTGTGACCTGCGCTGGAGATGCCTAATATGATTGTTGTGTTTTACTGTCCTTCTATTCCTATTCACAGAATGAGAATCTGCTGCTTTAGGAATCTAGAGTTAGATAAAGCAATAAGACCCTCAAGGTTGAGCATTTAAGTGATTTTTACCACGGATTAGGAAGGTCAAGTGTGGCTCACCCATAAGATTCAGAGTCAGATTTATAATTCAGTTTTGGAATTGTAAAAAAAAGCTAAATTACATGTTTATCAGGAGACTGAGTTTTTACTTTGGTGGTTAGAATATGTTGCATACTGGAAATATAACGGTGCATTGCATTTACTATCTGACTAGTGCATGACTCACACACACACACACACACACACACACACAAGAGCCGAGTAACCGAGGAGGCCAGTAAGCTGCCGTCTGCCATGTTGTGGATGCCCACTGCTGCCAAACCACCTGTGGGATGTTCTCTTAATCTCATGCAAACTATCATTCTCTCTTTTTTTTTCTCTTTTCAGCAAACTAATCTTAAACCGTCAGCACACATGATGACCCTTTCTAATAAATCAGCACTAATTTAAAACCAGCGGCATCCTTTATGCTGTACAGACAGGAAGAAGAGATGATCTGAATGCTACTTTTATGACTTTTGCTATCTAAAGATATGACAGCAACGACAGATATGCTGTTTTAAGGCAAAATGTGTTTGTGAATGCATTGTGTCTTGTGAATAGCATGCATGCAAACTACACTTATCTCTTATATCTGCAGTACATAGAAAGTGTGTTGAGTTTGCTTTTTTTTTTTTACTATGCATGAAACGGGAGTCATTATTAGAAGTCATTTTCAGTAACTGAAATGATACTTTAAATATTAGATCAGAAATAAACTTAAAGACCTTTGCAAATTAAGCCTTGGCAGCTAACTGAAATAAATACGTAGTATCCACTGCACAGAATACTGTATCCCACAATGCAATTCTTTTGACCTTTCATTTCCAGTGTGAATGAATCGCTATTAATTTTAGCTGCTGTTTTTAACACATTTACTCTTTCATTATTTGAGCCGACTGACAAAACGTACAACATTTTATGCTTAAATGCAATGCAAAATAACTGTGCAGCTTCAGCATTGACAACCTGACACCACTTGTGTGCAACATGTGACAGCAATTTTTATGACACTTATTGTTTCATGTAAAACTAGTATATAGTACACTAGTATTTCACTCTGAACACTGTACTGTAAACATGGAAGCGTGTGACCGTTCTGTCATTGGATGTTCAGTGAAAGCCTGATAAATGACTGAATTTTCTCTTTCCTGCTTGAATAAACACACATGCACGACTAATAATATCATTTCAACAGCTAGTTTCTCATTGTCTTAGTGTCCTCGTCTCTTTAGCAGGTGAACTCTTTCCTACTTCAGAATTTTCCTCTTTTCCTCACATTTTCTCATTCTGTTTGATTCTTTCATCTCTTTCATCTCTTCCTTTGGCTTCAGACTGTGAGAGCAACTCCCTCCGGGCTTCATCTCCACAGTCTCCGTCATGGGAGAATCAGATCAAATGATTCATCCCTGCTGATCGTTTAATGTCTGTGATTCAGAAGATCATCCCTGCTGATTCACTAGTGTCGACTCAGTGAATCAGCAGGGAGTTGATTCAAACAGAGCAGGAAAAAACAAGTAGTACAGAGATAGTGAGGAATGCTTAAATGCAATTGGCCACTTGGTTACATAAAGTTGGAGTGCAACTGGCTGATTTAAAGTGGAATGCTGGAATGTTATTAGCCCTTTCTTGCTTATTACAGCCGCAAAATGGCAGTCCATACCCTGTAATTTCACTTATTAGATTTTTGCCTATGTGTGTGTGTGTTGCATGAATAGTTTTTTCTTACCCAATAGACCACAGCAGAAAGCAGTGTGACCAAAGTAGTCCACCAAATTCCCCCGAAATTGATCAATGTTTGCCGTTTGTGCAGAATTACTACACAAAAAAAGAGTTGTTGAGCTTTTATATTTTTATTTTAGTTGTATAGAAAAAAAGGGCGGCATAAACCTTTTTGTGTTCAACCCCAGAATTTTTTTTGAATGACATTAGGTTGAGTAAATTGTCACTAAACTGTAATTTTTGGGAGAATGTACCATCTAATTTAAATTTGTAAACTAGGGCTATATATAATGTTGGGGAAAATTTTTGATTTTTATGATACGATTCCAATTCATGTTTGTTACTTTTTTATTTTTTTATTTTATTTATTTTATTCATTAATACAGTTGTAGGTTTAGGTTTCCTGTCCTTGTTAGTAGGGCTGTGCAATTTGGCCAAAATGTTTAATAACAAATGCTATTTTATACATGACAACATACAGTATCAATATGACTATAAAATAATACAAATATTAAAATATATTGAACAACAACAGTAATAATAATAATAATATTTATAATTTTTTTATATACTTTTTTATAATTTTAACTTAAAAAAATGTAATTAAAAAAAAATAAACAAAAGAAATACTGCTATCATAACTTTCCACTGTAAAATATTTCAGAAAATGAAGAAAAAATATTGTGTATTTAAATGATGCACTGTATCTTTACATCTCTTCTCCCTCATTTTACTCTTGAGTGTGTCGTTCTGCAGTGGCTCTATAATGAAGAAAGGTTCTACCTCTAGCTCTATCCTACTTTACAGTCCCTGTGTGTGTGTGTGTGTTTGTGTGTGTGTGTGTGCTAGAGATAAATGGAGTGTAAGTCCTCGATCTCTTCAGTGTGTGGAGAATGATTAGCGTGCGGTTAAATCCAGCGAGGGAGATAGGCTCGTCCTGTGAGGAGAAACAGGAATGTTAAAAGGGTAAGATAGATTTGTTGGATGTGAAGACTGTGTGTGTGTGTGTGGGGAAGGTGAACGGAAGCATTCATGCTTTAGGAATGACATCATTGCAAATAATGCTTACGTTAGTGAGAATAAAAGCACCGCTCTGCTCTTTCTTTATAAGAAACGCTCTCAAAGATAAGAAGCCTCATGTTCATCTATCTATCTATCTCTCTGTCTGTCTGTCTATCTATCTATCTATCTATCTATCTATCTCATTTTTATCTGTTTTTTTTTTTGCTCCAATGCATCTGTGAGGCCTTGCATCTCTTTACTGACATATTTCATGATTCCTCTCTTTAGTTAGTATTCATGTCAGCGGAAGGAAGTGCATGACAGGAAGTGATGTCATACATCCTCATGAGAGGCACTGTTGTGCTGAATTGGTGAAGATCTGCCTCATCCTCACTCATTGTGAAGTTGTGAGAGGCTCTGAATGACTCACAATCTCTTGCAGCAGAGGAGGGTTTGGCTATTATAGGTGCAGCACTTCCTCTGAGAGCCGTACTTCTGAAGAATGTGGTACTGAGAGACAATACGCCTCTACTCACATAATGATTGTTTTCATCTCTTTCTGGAGCAGTAAACATGACTGTTGTGCAGTACTTTTGGCTCCGGCTGATGACATCATCTCTGATGTACAGTAGCACTTTCTAATGACATCATCCGTTTGGAATGCTGCTCTGTTGTTTAGCATAAGATTCTATTATGTGCAATTTCCTGAAACAACCTCTCAGGTTTCGTGAGTGTATATTGGTCTATCCATCAATCCATCCACCCATCCATCCATCCATCCATCCATCTTTCTGTCATTCTGTCTCTCACAGTGTTGTCCAATTGTAGAATTTATTAGTCTATAAAGAACAGTGGCCCACTTTTCCATTGCTTTTGACTCTCTTTCTCTCTAAACACATTTAAAAAAAAATTTTTTTTGAATATATCCAACATTGTTAAATTAAAATAATGTTAAATGCAAGAAAAAAATTAAATCAATGCTTGTTTCCAATCTCCAAAAAAAACACAATGTTTAAGTTTTTTAATAAACAGCTAAAGTTTTCAGCTGCTTTTGACTTGTGAGGTTGAAGTATTTTTCAGTCTAATTTCTGAGTGTGTGTATATCATGTGATGGATTCGTAGGTTTTATGGAGCATTAGTTTGTATTTGTGCAAATCTGAGGAACCAAGTATGCTTTATTTCAAGAAAAAGCTCTTGAGTAAGAAAGCAAGAGCTTTGTGGCTTCCCAGAGGAGAGCTTGTGTGTGTATGAGCCCCTCGGCCTGGAAGCACACAAACACATCCATTCAGAGAGGAAGTGTGGTAAAACATGTGATGGTTTCAGAGACAGAGAGAGAAGCGTGTTTCATAACTGCAACACGTTTGAGACGCAGTCCAATCGGATGTTGCTCAAATCTTCAGCAGATCAAGTCTATATCATAATTGGTGTGAAAGATGCAGCAGTGATGCCGAGTAGTTTCTGAAAGTTTCCATAGTGTTGCTATGCATTTTATAAGTTGCTTGCTGATTGATTTTTAGCACGGAGCTATAGTTTTCAGGGTTTTCTGGGTGGTTGCTAATTGGTTATTTGCTGCCTAAAGTCAAAAGGCTGGCCTCCATGTATTTAGTTATGATATTCTGATCTCTAAATATGACTCTGATTGCTCTATTCATGTTAATTTTGGTTTTTCCACCTGTTTTATTATCTGGCAGGTGAAGGTAAGTCCCATTGCTTAGAACAATAATACCAAACTGAAGAGAGCATGTTCAGCTCCAGACAAAATGTTGATCCAGGATATTCACGTAAACGTAAACCTGTTTAATGTAAATTGTATTACACATAAGCAACATTGACAGTAACCCATCAAACATCACCTAGTGAGGGTATTTGCCATATTTATGATGGTAGAGGAATATCTATTTATTATATCTATATGAGTACTTCCTGTACTTCAGATTCAAAATAACATTAAATAGTAATAGTATATAAATAATTCCAAGATAACACTGCTTCCCGTTGATTTGAAGTGCTGGAAAATTAGGAAATTATAAATTATATAGACTAACTTTTAACTGGAACCCTAACATTAACCATAAAATGGATATTTTTTCATTTGTTTTGTATGTTAAACTATGGATAAACCTTTTAGTATTGTTGAACCCAAAAGAATAGCTAGGTCAGATCATAATCATATAAGAGTAGTAAATGAAAATCTGTGTATGACATGAAAGACATAAATCTCTGTTCTGCTTCGAAACAGGAAATAAAACAAAGAAAACCATTTATGACATAACTGATAACCTTTACTGCAACCTTTAAGGCTTTCACTTCTATTTGCATGTAAATGTCTGTTTGCTCAGTCGTGTGGGAATAAGGCAAGGTGGACGCTCACACACACACTGCATACATTCACATATCTGTAGTCACATTTGGACACACTGATCGGACGTCTCAGCTGTCCCGCTCGGGTGTGGCTACTGTAATAGTGAAGGATATCAGCCCGTTGACTTTTGGGGAGTAATGGACCCTATTAAAGTAGAGACGCTGTTAAAAGTCCAGCAGTTACGGGTAAGTTCAGTCAAGTTGAGTGTGTGCTTGTATTAGGTGCACTATATGTTTTGACAAAAAGTTGTAGTTGTGTCAGACAAAGGCATGTTGTCTAGTACTGGTTATACTAACTGGCTAAAGCATGGTTATGTCTTATCAGGGATCAACCGATATATCGGCCGGCCGATATATCGGGCTGATTTTTGAGGATTTTACGTGTATCGCATCGACCGATACGTGAATGATGCATTTGCCGATAGTTTTTTTCCGAGCATTATTTATAGACAGGCGTCCACAGTCAGCTCGGTGTTGCCCCTCCCCCATTAGCAGAGTGCTGGAAGCCTACTCTGGTAAGGTTTGAAAGCATGTTTAACTGTTTGATTCAGCTGAAATATTGCCATACACTTTGAAAGTGGAAACACGTTGCTCTATATGTGTGCACATATATAGCTAAGAAAGCCTGTGGGTCAAAATGGAAAACGCGAATGCCTCGTCTATAAAACAGGTTGCCATTGCATTTAGGGAGCTGCAAATAGCTAAGTAATGGCAGCTGTTACGAACACTGGTCATAGGATTAAATAATGCAGAGTTGCCGAAGTTGTTCAGTGATTCCACATTATTTGTAGGAGTTTTATTCAGCGACCACCTGGCTGTGGTTTGGATGCGCGCTCATAAAAGAAGCGACACGGTTGCGACACGCATGTTTGTCTGGGCACGCGCTTATGCCGTGGCATGGTGAGATAAAAAACATCTCAACTTTTCAGAATGCTGCAAGCGAACGCAGGTCATGTGATAAAAACAACCGACTTTTCCATGACGACATCGAAAGCTCATAGCTGATACTTCCTCGTCATTGTGGAGAACGCAGTTCATGGTTGCATAGCAACGACAGACGCCACGGGAGCGCAAGCACTTGTGAAAAGGAGAACGCATTTTTAGACGCGATATGTGAACGGCCCCAAATTCATAATAAACTGAGAATCTATTGATTTTAAAATAGTTTTTGTTTTGTTTAAAATGGAGATCATGATTACATATATCAGACAACTACACAGAATAACATGTTCCAGTCAATTAAACATTTTCTTTTAAAAAATTCAGTCTCATTCATAAATCACTGTTTAATTATTGGATGATTCACAGTTTTTTTTAAATGAATCTCTTGAGTCTTCTTGAATAATTGATTAAATGAAAATACATAAATAAATAACAGTTGTTTTTTGCAACCTACTGAAGTAATGTAATCAACAGAATCTTTATTTGAAGAGACTCCTTTCACTTTAGCCATTTTATTGGTTATTCCTTGGCAGCCCATTTCGGTCATCGGCTAAGGCTGATGGGAAAAAATTGGTATCGGCACAAAAAAATCCATATCGTTTGATCCCTATGTCTTATAGATAAGATTATAAGTAAAATAAATGGAGTTTAAGTTATTGAGATTTTAATGTGAACTGTGAGATTGATATGAGACCGTTATACAAAAGTCATGTTAATTAACCTGAAAAAATGTAACGCCATGTTTTCAAAATAATGCTCAGCTTGAGCAAACTTACAGATTTCTTACTGAGTTTGGGGGCGGGACTAATGACAGTTTGGGACTAAATGTCTGACCAATGGTAAACGGGGAATGTGTTTAGGGAAGCCGGTTTGTTATTTTTGCAGTTTAGTTTGGTGATAAAAATAGCACCGAAATTACAGGCTTCATCTTTAAATTCACAAAAAAAATTTTTTTCAGAAATGCTAGTAAATTTCACATATAAATACAAGGAATCTGAATGAATAACATATTGAATGAAGTAGAAAAACTTAAATAATATTTTCTTGTAAAATGTATTCCAATAATTTTTAAAATAATAATCAAAAAATATAATTACAATATCTAACTTAACAATAAACTTATAATATGTTACTTGCTGTTTCTTTGTAATAATTTGTAAAATTTACTACCAAGTTCTGAATTGAATTCGTTTCAAATAATTCCTAAATCAAATTTTTTTTTCAGTGTAAGAAAGCTTGTTTAAAAGAAAATATGGCTCTTAAGTGTTACATTTTTGCTGTAATGTAATGAAAGTAATCTAAAAAGTAATCTACTGTTAAATCCACAAATAGGAAAAATCCATAATTAATCATCAACAGCTTATGTGATCACAATAAATATTGTGCATCATTAAGAGAAAGTGATAAAGTATGTATGTGAAATATGACGAAAAAGAGAAAGGTTTGGTGTAATAATCAAGATGTTTAACTGCTCCAGCAAACCAGTTAAAACGTGTGGTCAGACGTGCACATGGAGGTTTAATGTCCCGTATGGTGGATGTTTGCCTCATCTGGATGTTGAGTTTGCACTGAGCCTAGATGATTGTTTCTGAAGACTGAAGATAAAAGATTCAGTGCTTCTTAACACGACCTGCAAATAGACTGAGACTGGGACAGTACAGGCCCACTTCCATAAAAACACACACACACACACACACCAAAGCCCAACCCAGGCCATTGACCTCTGGAATGACAAGCAAATGTGCACCAACACACACACACACACACACACACACACACACACACACACACACACACACACACACACACACACACACACACACACACACACACACACACACACACACACACATATTGTCCTGCTGCTGGGGTCACGTTCTGCCCTGTAACTGGAGCCAACATGTTTCCTGCTGCATGTGTGTAAATGTAAATGAGTGTGTGAGCATGTGTTTGTGGTCAGGCATAGAAAACGTAAAAAACAGTGTGTGTTTTACAATCAGAACAAGAGAAAATAACCAGACAAAAGTGGGAAATAATTACACACATTCCCATAATGCACTGCTGAGCTGTGCTAGAAGCAGTGAGTGTCCACAAGGGAAGTGTGCACCTGAAGTAGGTCACCTGATCTGAGAAACACACACTGAGTATCTCACTGAATATCAAGAATATCTCTTTGAGTTTGAAACTTTGATGTTCTTGATTTTTACAAATTTTCTGTATGCACAAACAAGCTTTTAACACTCAAAGACAAAGAAAAACACAAAATCACATCACATGACCTTGGGCTGGAAAAATTGGGCCAAAATTTCGATATAGGTATCGTATATCGATATAAATATCGATATACGATATAAAATTAATTTGCCAAGTCTATGACACTGGTAGAATATGGTAGAGAAAAAAAACAGCACAGATAAATTAGTTCACCTTTTATTTGTATTTAGCCTTCATACAAACGATAAATGTTAAATCACTGTCAAATAATCGTTTCAGACTCACCTAATTAATATTAATATCTTTATCTTACAACATAACTTATTAACTTTGTAATAACTTTATCTTTGTGTGTAAAGACCTCTAACACTAGCTTGCTCTATTCTTTTTTTATTCTATTGGTTTTCTTTTTATTAATTATATTATAAAAGCCCATGCTACTGTGTTAACCTAACTGAGACTTTTTATAGCACTTATATTTCATTGCTCTTTTTGTTGTTTTTGATTGCTTCCACTGTCCTCATTTGTAAGTAACTTGGGATAAAAGCGTCTGCTAAATGAATAAATGTAAATGTTAATGTAATGTAACTTCAAAAGCTTTTGTAGCATCATTACTCCACTCACATGATTCTTCAGAAATCATTCTAATATTCTGATTTACTGCTCAAAAATCATTTATCATTATGTTGAAAACAGCCGAGTAGATTTTTTTCAGGATTCTTTGATGAATAGAATGTTCAGACGTACAGCATTTATACTTTTGATCAACTTAAAGCATCCTCGCTAAACAAAAGTATTAATTTATATAATTTATTTCCAAAAAAAACTAAGAAATACTGACTCAAAGCTTTTTTATGGTATATTATATAATGTTACATTATTTCAGATAAATGCTGATCTTTTTTATCAGATAAAGACCTCATATGACCCCTTTAAAAAGAGTTGCATGAACATTCTATAAAATGTAATCTTCTGTGTTCTATGTTAGAAACATCATGTAGGTTATAAATGATGTTAAATTAAGTAAATGAAGACGGAAATGAATTTTCATTTTTGGGGCACTGTCCCTTTAAATGTGAGTTTCAGCTGTTGAATAGCCTACTGCAAATATTTCATCTACTGCGCAACTATTAATGCTGTTTTGTCTATCATGATGACATTTACTTCAAGAGTAGACTTGCTTGTCCACAAATTTGTTTGTGGGACTTTTTGGGACATTTTACACTCCTGACTTCCTTAAATGTGGGTGTGTGTTTCAAAGGATGTTTACCTGCGGAAATTACTTGTACAATAGCACCTCACAAATGTGTAGATGAGACAAAATACCGTAATTTGTGACAGAGTGCCGCATGCATTTAGAAGGCCTCTAATAAAAGCGTGACAGTCTGACTCCTGTAGATAACATATGTTTTACAGTCAAATGCATGACGGTATGTTGTTATTTCTGTTTTCCAGTTGGATTTTGTGCACAAAATAAAACCCTTAGAGTTATTTATAATTGTTATATTAATCTATCTCTAGCTCTTCAGGAAAATTCTAGAGAGATGAAGCCATATTTGATCTGTAAATGAATCATTCTTGGGAACTGAATATTTTCAGTGAATCGACTGAATGATTCGCTTATAAGTCATTCCTTTAATGTTCTGTTGAGATCCACGGAAATAAATGTTTACTTATTCTGTAAAAATAGTCTCGGTACTCAGCCACCAGAATGTCTCATAGGACTTGATCTTTTCGTGTGTGTGTGTGTGTGTGTGTGTGTGCTTGTGCAATGCGCATATCACATTTGCATAACAGATTTTGAAGCTCCATTATCAGTGATGTGTTTGTAGCATTTAAAATCATTCTGGTGTTTCCTTCACTGTTGCCTAGCATCCCTTGAGGTTGCTAAACAAATATTTGTGTGCGGTGTGAGCGGTGCTCCTGATGTATGCAAAGGTGAGAAAATGTGCATCGCTGTTTCGAATTAAAGAAAGTATCTTGAACTCACAAATGTCTGAGATTAGCGTGCAAATCTATAATCTGATCTGTTTCACTCACAAAATGCACAGTGGTACCACCACTGGTTTAACTGTATACACTAATGTTCAAAAGTGCGGGGTCAGTAAGTCTTTTGTTTTTCAATTAATGCATTTTATTCAGAAATGCATTAAATGGATCAAGACATTTATAATGTTAAAATAAAATAAAGACATTAATAATGTTACAGTTTCTTTTTTAAATAAATGCTCGGCATATTAGAATGATTTTTGAAGGGTCATGTGACACTGAAAACTGGAGTAACCATGCTGAAAATTCAGCTTTACATCACAGGAATAAATTACATGTAAACAAATATTCAGACAGAAAACAGTTACTATAATTTGTAATAATATTTCACAATATTTATTTATATTTTTGATCAATTAAATGCACTTTTGGTGAGCATATTTCATGTAAATACAATGTATGTACTGCCAGATATTTTGTAATATATGCTGTTGAGAGTTTGTTTTAAAGGCAGTGATTGAGCTCGTCTGCTGGCGGCATTATACTGATTTTCTCAAGTTGATAACGCAGTGTGGTCTTTCTGACGACACATGTGAATAGTATGCATGAATAACAACTTTGTGAGCTGAGAAACTCTGATAAAGCAGTCAGTTCCTCTGTTTGGCGGTGAACACATGTTCTATTCCCAAGCTGCCTCTGATTGGTTTATCATAATGTCACTCACTTTTGTCTTTGTACTTGGCTTCAAGAATTAAAGTAGACCTGTATGAAAGAATATCTTTTTATTTTTATTTATTTTTTTTACATGTTTTTACATGAATAGTTTAAGTACATCAAAGTAAACTAAATACATGTATTACAAATATTTAAATATATTAATTATGTAATAAATGTAATCAATATGATATGTTATTTTTCATATAAATATTACATTGGCAACTACCTGAAATAAATAAGTAATAATGTATATATTTAAAACTATAATAACCCTGGTGCAGTCTTGTCATGCAGAAATAGTAAGTATTATATTATTTTTTTTTTTGTAAGGGTTGCCAGTCACTGTCAAAAAAAACGGCAGCTGTGGTTGCTGGAATTTTACTGTAAAAAATATGGTAGCAACATTTTATGTTTTACGGTTTTAAATTTACAGTTAAATACCGTAATTTCATTAACTGCTATAATGTTAATATACCAACCTCTTGAAGAACTGAAATCTGTTTTGTACCTCCTTTTAGATAACATTTATAGAAGGTACACAGTGTCAATTACACAAACACTAAACACCATCATGGAAACTCACATGAAACTGAAATAATGCAATAAACATTCATTAAACAACTTTTAGTGTAACACAAAACTCTAATGTACAAAACAGATAAGAAAAAAAACTAAGAAGAAAGAGTTATTTAATAAAAAACATCAAATTTGAAATGGAACGCAGGGAATTCTGGGAATGTCAATTTACAGTTATTCACTGTAAAATATGCTCACTTCCAAAAACGGTATAGTACTGTGAAATTATGTGTTATGTCCAATACAGTTTTTCACCGTATAGGGGAATTTACCGTTAGCATTTTTACAGTCTTTTACCGTTAAATACAGAGTCATTTTTAACAGTATGGCATCACTGAAACCAGGCTCTGGTTATAGCAATGGCAACCGTGCTCTTTGGTAGCGATGCCAATAAAAAACAGTGATAGTAACGATTTTAGTCATACTTAACTGACACAAAATATGGTATTTAAAACAATTACTGTGCAATGTGACAAAAATGGTAATACTATGGTACTTAAGTTAAGTTTTAACTTATTTCAATATTCAGAATGATTCTAAGTGGTTTTAATTTGAATTTTGTGGTCGAATTCAAGGCAGAGAAAGTGTTTTTTTGTGTCATTGTGGGAAAGGAAGTGAGAGGCAGAAACAGGAAGCAGTTACAAGTGCCCAATTCAGTTTATTAGGCACAGAAAGAACAAGAAGACAAGCAGTTTATGGGCTTTCGTTCTTAATCTGATGTAGATTTACAGGCAAACTGTCTAAATGTGAGAGAGAAAGTGGTGGCCGACCATAAAACTTACCATCGCTAGCCTCTGCCCAGTTAAAACTGTGGTGAGTCACTGTTATAGAGAAAATAGATACAAATAAAACAAAATGCTTCTAACATTCCCATCTAAATTCATTTGAATTTTACAGTAGTAACACTTTTGGCTATTTTGGCGGGCAGCAATGGTTACCATGCTAAGTCTTTTAAGTTTCTCACAGTTGCGGTGCGTGTGGAGTTCATAGGGTTGCCAGATGTTGGTTATTTGATAAGCGAGTTGCCAGATGTGATTGTGGTGTGCGATGTGAGCTGGAGCTGGAGTGGTGGATGGAGCTTTATTGATTTGGTTCTGTGAATTCTACACAGTGAAAAACATTACATTTCCCTAACAAAGAGATTAGGTCACCCTACATGACTTTCTTCCTTCTGTATGCCGTATCCCTTTTTCTTTATTTTCTCTATTCATTTTTGTCATTCTAAATCATTAGTACTTTAGTTCTTCAGATAAATCTCTGAGGAAGTAAACTACCTCTGTATAAAAAGTGAGATTGTAGTATTTGGCTTGTATTTTACCATTTAAGTTTGAGGTGGGTAAGATTTTAAAATGTTTTTGAAAGTCTCTCTTATATTAATTAGATCAAAATTAATGTCAAAACAGTTATATATATTACAATTTAAAATGTTTTCTATTTGAATATATTTTAATGAATTTTCAGCATCATTACTCCAGGATTCAGTTGAAAGGGCATCGTCAACACATAGTTCATTCAGTAGGATGTAAACAGCGCCCTCTCTGGCCTTATTGATTTGGTGATTTTACAGTCACATCTTCCATTCATCATTAATAAGGATTTATTGCTCTTCTCTTAATGTATACTTGTTTTTCAATCTGATTACTAGATATCTATACCCTGAGCAGAAGAGGAGTTTACTTTCCTTTCTTCTGTATCTAAGTGCTTGTTGATAATCTGAGTGTGTGTGTTTGCGTCTAAATTTAGTAAGTCACCTCTCACTTCTTCTGGTCTGCGAGTTGAATCCTTGGATTACCATCCAACCTTTGATCTCAAAGCTTTCCTGCCAAACTTCAGCCTACGGCTGTGGCTATCAAATGCAGTGTGTGTGTGTGTGTGTGTGTAGGTGTGTGTGTGTTTCAGGATGGAGAGGAACTAAACCTGAGAAGGCTTCTCTTCTCACATCACACTCTGAACATAAGCAACCTATATATGAAGACAGGAAGGTGTGTGTGTGTGTGGGCTGAATGTTAATGAATCAATAACATTTGTCAGTTTGGGTGCAATTTCAGTCACAGGATCTGTGTGTGTGAATTTAAGTCGCTGGGGTATATTTGTAGCAATAGCCAAAAAACATTGTACTGTATGTATCAAATTATGCATTTTTTAATGCGATTTAGCAGACACTTTTTATCCAAAGCGACTTACATTGCATTTAGTCTAACAATTTTCTTAAACATGTGATCCCTGGGATTGAACCTCAACCTTGTGCTTGGTAACGCAATGCCTCTACCACTTGAGGCTACAAGTGCCGCTTTTATGCCAAAAATCATTAGAATATTAAGTAAAGATCATGTTCCATGAAGATATTTTGTAAATTTTCTTTTTCATTATTTTAAAATTTTTGATTAGTAATTTGCATTGCTAAGAATTCATTTGGACAATTTTGAATTTTTTAAGATTTTCTCAATATTTAGATTTTTTTTGCATCTTCAGATTTCAGATTTTCACATTGTTGTATCTGAGCCAAATATTGTCAGAATCCTAAAAAAATCATACATCAATGGAAAGAGCTTATTTATTTACCCTTATGACTAGTTTTGTGGTTGATATTTAATTACTTTTTTTGTTATATAATTTCACATTTGTCTTTTTAGTTTAGTTTAGAACTCCCTCTAATTGTTATTTAATTTTATTAATTGATTGAATATCAAATAGTTTTTTCTAGTTTCAATATGTGCCAGTGTGATCACTTGAAAATGTTTATTTTAATGTCAATTTCTCACAACACTAACTTGTAACATTTTCATTTTCTAATGTAATGAAAGTAAAGTTTTCAAGTTTTCTATATCTAATTATATAAATCAAAAATAAATCGAAGCCATTTTTATTTCAGTTTAGTTTAGATTGAGAGTTTTAGTTAGTTTAGTTCATTTTTCCTTAGTTGTTTTATTTTTTACTTCAGACAATTTTTTTATTATTTGTTATTATTTAGTTTTGTTTACACTAAACAATAATAACACTGGTTCTTCTCCTTTAATATTTCAGAACACATGTAGGAAGTTTTAAAGTGCCTGTGTATTTGGCACATGGAGCTGCGTGTGTGTGGGTGAGTGTGTATCAGATTTCCGCTGGCACACATACCTCACATACCCGGTAAACTTTCCCTGTCACTATTAAACACACTCGCACACAGAAAGACATTCAAGCATGCTGTATTTTCCCTGAGCATGATACTGTTAAAGAAACACACATAAATGTGCACTGTGCTCCAGCAGCTGTCTGTCTGTTTGTATCTTCTGAAGGCTGGGCAACCTTCAATAAAGATGTATTTTCATAGGCAAGCCAGTAGACGACAGGACAGATACCAGCTAGCTGCATGCCGACAGACCAAATCAATAAAGTCTGGCCACTTCTAGTCCTGCCAAGCCAGACTTTTCACTGTCAAAGTCAAGTCTGGGCCAATTTGAAGCTTTTTTTCTGGCCAAGAGCTGCCTTCTTAGACAGGAAGAGACTGTCTGTGTATTTTATCAACATATTAAGCAGCCAAGCAATACAATTTTGTTTTATGCACGGTACAAGTCAAAAGTTTGGAATAGTTAAGATTTTTGAATATCTTTGAAAGTAATTTTTCACGCTCACCTTGTCAAGTAAAAACAGTAATATTTCTGAAATATTATTGCAATCTAAAAAAGTAAGTTTTCTGTTTGATTGCTTTTTTTAATGTAATTTATTCCTGTGATCAAAGCTGTATTTTCAGCATTATTACTCCAGTCTTCAGTGTTGCATAATCCTTCAGAAATCATTCTAATATGCTGAATTACTGCTCATGAAACATTTCTGATTATTATCAATGTTGAAAACAGTTGTGGTTAAAGTGATGCTGAAAATTCAGTTTTGCATTACAGGAATAAAGTACATTTTAAAATATATTCAAATAGAAAACACTTTTTTAAAATTAATAATATTTCACAATATTACTGTTTTACTGTATGTTTGATTAAATTAATGGTGAGCAGAATAGCATTTATAAATGGTTATTATTTTAAGCTTTTGACCGGTCGTGTGTAATATCATGCATGCCCATGACC